>NW_027489180.1:0-79105 GCF_050948215.1 Halictus rubicundus | reverse complement strand
TCCTATTATTCCGTCTTCCAGTAATGGAAATGAATCTGGTATGATGTGAAATAAGTGATTTTGTAGTAAAATAGATTGGTTAGATGTGTGGATTTGAGTACCGGTGGAGAATTTTTTGTGATTTTGTACTATTTTTTGGGGGTCGATGCAGGAATACTTGATTAGGTTGAGTCCTGCTCCGGTATCCAGTAGTAGTCTTGTTGGTTTAGTTGATCCATGCAATTTAACAAATATGTGTCGGAGTCGTCCGGTGGTGGTATGCACTCGGGGAATGGATGGATCAGAGGTTGAACTGGGAGTTCTTCCTTTGGAGGACGTTGTGGGATTTCCATTGGTTTTGTATCCATTTCGACACATGGCTCTTCTCTGGTGATATAAGTTCGTGCCGGAAGACGAGGCTGAATGATCGGAAAATTTTGACCGGCGTAACACCTTTCCTTGGAATGTCCAATGCGTCCACATTTTTCACATTTAGGAAGTTTACGGGAGAATTGAGGCATGTTAGCGACTGGTCGGGGTATGGAGGTAGAGCTACGGGTAGGAGGTGGTTGAGTTTTATGGAGTGGTTGGGATCGTGTTGCTCGTTGTTGCAATTAATGAGCGTCTTTCAGCCACAATTCCATGTCGGCTGACATTGCCTGGGCTTTTGCGAGGGTCTTTGGTTTACTAGGTATCACTAGTCTTCCTAGTTCGTAGCGAAGATTCTGCGTATACAGAGTGATGGCGTTTTCTTCTTCCTCCTCTAGTGCGATTCTCCTGGCAATCGGTCGATCGTGTTTGTTTTGTACAGCATACTTAAGTTCGTTTAATTGTTGGCGGAACCTCAGGTTGTAGGATTGTATGCTCTCGTTGAATCCTTGTTTCAAATTCTCGAGTCGATGGCGGGCAGTTCCCACGGTGACGGGACTGTCGATATTCTGGCGTAGTGCTTCGTACAGCTCCTCGTAGGTTCCAATTCTCATGAAACGAATTGCTCTTTCGGTTTGTCCTATTATCTTTTCGGAGAGTATTAATTTAAGCAGAAAGTCGCGATTGGAGCATGAATTTCTGGCTTGTCTCACGTCCGTAATAAAATCTTCGATTCCGTTGTCGTCTTTCCAGTTCAACGTTTTAATTGTTCGAATAATTTCTGTAGCGGGAAGCAAAGAGGAATCGTTTGGTCTTACCCTACAGTTGTCACGTTCTTGTATTTCTGATTCATTGTCGGTCAGTACGTCGTCTTGATGGTGTGGGTTGGCGTACCTAGGATCCCCGGGTAACGGCCGTACTGCCGTATCGTATGTAGCGATCGAAGCGTTCGTAGACGCTTCGATCCTCGAAGTTTGGAATTCCAGCTGCAATTTACTAGCTAGATCTTTTAATTCTTTGTTTCTGTTGAGGTTTTCATTCTCCAGAATCTCAGTATTTTTCTGTAAAACCTCGTTGGTCTTCTGCAAAGTCCGGACCGTAGTCTCGAGACTTGTCAGCTTTTCCATGATAGCTTGAAGCGCTGTTGTTGTACTTAGAGTTGTCATGCTGGATATTCTTGTGTCACTGTCAGAGTCTGATTCGGATCGGTAGAAAGGAACAGGGTTTCTGTAGTGAACGAAGGAATACCTTAAATCGTTGTCCGTGGTGGAAATCTTCTGGCCGTGGCCCTTGAGGATGGCCCTTCCGTAGATAGAGTTCTTCAAGTTTGCAGATTCACCAAATACCGAACAACGCGTCTATCCTGGCAGGATCGCCAAAATGTCACGGTGCGCGGTGGTAACGCGAACACTACTGAGACTTCGGAGTTTGTTAGAATAAGACGTATCTTATTCTAGGAGGACTCAGGATAGACTAATGCGTTCTGAGAGATTTTTAGTACGACAATTGGTTTTGGCTTTATTTGAGGGTGCTTATATATATGGATTTTGGGCAGAGTGGGGGTTCTTTCCCATGTCTTGACGAATGGGGAAGAACCGGGTGTTCGTATCTTATCGCGTCGGAGAAAGCGGGGTGTTCTTATCTTATTATGTCTAAAAAATAGTTATAGGATAAAACCGGGTGTTCTTATCTTATCGCGTCGGAGAAAGTGGAGTGTTCTTTATCTAAGAAATAGTTTTTTAGATAGAACCGAGTGTTCTTATCTTATCGGAGGAAAAAGGGGCGCTTTTCCTTATCTCATATAGAAATAGTTTCAGAGGAAAAGCGGGTGATCTTCCTAATCTTACGACCAAGTGTTCCTATATAAAATATAGGTTCTGGTTGAGATTAGGGTGTCACAACTGCCCCTTCGGCATCGTTACGACTGCCCTCGAAACCGATCTCTTGGAGAGTCTCTAAGGTTTTCCGAGAACAGTCGTAGCTGTTAGGGCGCAGCGTATCGCAGGCGACGATTGACACGTCCGCCTCGAGTTTCGTTGCTGCGTCCTGTATACATTATGTGGCGACGGTCTGGCGGCGTGCTTGTCACAGGGACCACACCTGATTATGGCCCGTTGCACACGGCAACACCTTCGTTGCACACGGCAACACCTTCGTTGCACACGGCACCACCTTCGGAGAAGTCCTGTTGATAAGAAGGGATCAAATATCCTCAGCGGTCAGTTGTCTCCGACGGTATAAGAGGCCGCCGCCCCAGGGCACGAGCGTTCAGTTTTGTTTTAGTATCGCCTACGTACGTTCTCCGTGTATTTCAATCATTGTAATAATCTTTGTAACTAACTCAGTAGTACTCAACTCCGGTTGAGCAATAAAGTTTTTTTTATATTTTCTTCTTGATTATTACGTGATATTTTGGCGATCCTGCCAGGATCCATCGAGTCTTGTGATAAACGAAATTACGATTTCGGCCTACGGGAATCCACAAGCACGAGGATCAACGAACCGGAAGAATCTTGTGTAAAACGGAGCTACGACTTCGGCCTACGGGAATCTAAGATCAACGGAAGATTTTGGAGACGATACGGATTTCTACGAAAGGTGAGCCCTGGCTTCTTATTCTCAATACCGTGATAGGAAGGCTAGCTTCTCCAGCAACTCCAGTGAAGATACAGTGTACAGTTCATTCTCTACGAAGATGAATAAAATCACACCGCCTGGAACCAGCGTGGAGAAATCCAAAGGTACGGGTTCGGACAATAGTGTTAACGAGAACTTTAAGCTAATAATGAATAGCATGCAAAATGAGGAAAAACTGTTCCGCGACGAAGTAGCAGGCCTCAAAGACGCATTGAAAGTTGCGAACGAAGAGAATAGACACCGAGTTACAGAAATTGAGACTCTGACTCGAACGATAAAAGGCTTGAAAATGATGGAAGATATCAATTCTACGGAAATTGGTTCAATGATGACTGACGATAGGAGCTCTCGCCTAACCCACTGGTCGCTGCCAGCCACCCATACACCCAATCCTGTCACCCCACCAATACCGCCTCTACAGAACCCAACGCCAAACATGAGAACCCCGGCCAACACGACTCCAACTGTTGCTACGGCACCATACCTCAATGCCAAAGACGCCTCACGGTACGTACCCGTGATAAACGGAGAGAACGATATCGGTGTAGAAGAATTCATTAATGAAGTACGCGAAATAAAGAGCCTATGCACGGAGCAAGGATTACTCTTGAAAATAATTAAAATTGAGAAAATAATTGGGAAAGCAGCAGCAGCCATTAGGAATTTGAGAATTTTAGACTTCGGAACATTATTCGAAGCCTTGAGGAGAAATGTGGCAGCTCAGACTACGGTACGCGAAAACCAAGACCGTTTACGAGAAATAAAGCAATACCAGAATGAGCGAGTTCAAGATTACAACATCCGCTTTAGGAAGGCATTCAACGCACTGGCCTACAGTATGTCGAATGAATATCGCGACGAGATAACGCGTAGAGCCATGATCGATCGCCTACAAAGAGACACGGTAACCGATTATGCACGAGGACTACAGTACGAACTCTCCCGAATGTTACTTTGCAATTTACCACTCAACTTGCACGACGCTGAAACACGCGCCATGTCTTTCGAACGATTAGTTAGAGAAGAGCACAGTCGACGCCGCCAAGCACCCCCTACAGGTATCAGACGCTCCACTCCACCGGTGACAACCAATTTTCAACGAGCAATGAGACCCGCTCTCCCACCTCAGCGGCACGTCAGCCCACCTGTCCAGCCGAACGGCAGTACACCCAAATTCAGCCAAGCAGAGAAACAACCACTCTCGGACCGTATGAAAATGAGATGTTTCAAGTGCCAGCAATTCGGACACACGGCAAACGTATGTCAAAATTTTCGAGCACCCGGCCTACCAAGAATCAACAATCTGAATTACGAGGACACGACGGAAGACCCCGGTCCCGAATACGGATCAATAACACACAATTTGGAAGATTACCTACCATCGAACTCAATCGAGTACATCGACCAGGAACCGTGCGACTACTTGTCGACACAGGAGCAGGAATCAATCTCCTCAAGCGAAGCAACTGCGACCCACGAAATCTTAAGTTAAAAACACACAAATTTTCAATGGGACATTCTAAATACGTTTCAGAGTACATAGTGGAAGTGAATCTGTTAACAAAAACGGTAGAGTTTGTGATACTAGAAGACGATTTCCCTATTATAGAGGACGGAATTTTAGGCTTACCCGGTTTACATAAATTTAATTTCTTGCTTTCGAAAGACGAGTTAAAATTAGACCATAAGACGTACTCTTTGCTACAGAAACCAGAAGTGCTACGCCCCGGTGAAACGACCAACAAAACAATCTACTTGGACGGAGAATCAACGTCAGTATGCTATTTCAATGGTGGTGAGTCTGAAACCATAATATCAAACATTTTAGAAACCAACACTTTTGACGATTTGTCCAAATTTAAACAAAGTATTAGACTATCACATATAGAACCCGCTTTAAGAGAACCTTTAGAGAAAATCCTTTTGCATTATATGGAAGTGTTCAACCTTAGCTCCACTGAACTCCCTTGCACGTCACTAACCAAACACGTTATTACCTTGAAAGAAAACAAAATTGTCAATACCAAGTCCTACAAACCTCCTGAAAAACATAAAGAAGAAATAACGAGACAAGTGGATGAAATGTTAGAAAAGAAAATTATAGAGCCATCAAATTCACCATATAACGCACCAGTATGGGTAGTACCCAAGAAATTAGACTCATCAGGAAAACAGAAATGGAGAATTGTAATAGATTTCAGAAAGTTAAACGAACTCACAGATCAGGACGCGTACCCCTTACCCGACATCGACGATATACTCTCACAGTTAGGAAACGCTAAATTTTTCTCAGCCCTCGACCTTTCATCCGGGTTTCATCAAATCCCCATGGAAGAACAATAAAAAAAAAATACACAGCATTCTCGACACAGAAGGGACATTTTCATTACAATCGTATGCCATTCGGACTTAAGAACGCCCCCGCCACTTTCCAACGCATGATGGATAACGCACTCAGAGGCTTATCGAATTGTTTAGTTTATTTAGACGACATCATTATATTCGGAGATTCAATTGAAAAACACAATCAACATTTAGCCATGGTATTGCAACGTTTAAAAGAAGTAGGACTTAAAATTCAACCCGATAAATGTGAATTTCTCAAACCTGAACTTGAATATCTAGGACACATAGTCACAGCAGACGGGGTAAAACCAAATCCCAAAAAGATAGAAGCAGTGCAGAAATTCCCAACTCCCAAGAACCCAACAGACGTAAAATCATTTCTAGGACTTGCAGGATATTACCGTAAATTCATTAAGAACTTCTCAAAATATTCCAAACCACTTACCGAATTAACACGAAAAGATACGCCTTTCCATTGGACTGACAAAACCCAAAACAGTTTCGACACTTTAAAGGAAAAATTATGCACAACACCCGTTTTAAAATATCCCGACTTTAAGAAACCCTTTACACTCACGACGGACGCATCAAACGAAGGATTAGGAGCCATCCTCTCACAAGAAGGTCACCCTTGTTGTTTTATATCTCGAACTTTAAACGCACCCGAAAAGAATTATACTACGACAGAAAAAGAATTATTAGCAATAGTATGGACAGTGAAACGCTTAAGACAGTATTTACTCGGAAATAAATTTCTCATTAGAACCGACCATCAGGCCTTGAAATGGTTGCATAATTGTAGAGACCCCTCTAGCAGACTGATACGGTGGAGATTAAAATTAGAAGAATATGACTATACGATAGACTATGTTAAGGGAAAGAATAACCTAGCCGCAGATTCCCTTTCGAGACAAATATACAATGTAGAACCGAACGAAGACGCTAAAACACTATACGAAGAATTTAAACGATGGGAACAAACAGACGACACACCGAAACTAATTAAAATCATTCCAAATCACCCGAATCTTTATCAATTAACTTTGAAACAGTTAGGACCCTACGACGAAAAAATATGGTTAGACAGACTCAGCAGTTTGGTACGAGATCATCACAAAATTGGCATAGGAGATGAACGTATTACTGAAATTGAGAAGGTGCACATTAAACGAATGTTATTATTTCTGAACGAATCGCGCGAAGACATACAACTAGCTTACGAACCAGTACGCGAAACCCCAGAGCATGAAATTGAACAATTACTACGAGAACATCACGACTTAGCAGCACACCCAGGTATACAGAAAACGTACGATCGAATACGACATAATTCTAAAATACCAAACTTAATGGACAGGGTAAAGAAGAAAATTGAGAATTGTGAAACTTGCCAAAAACAAAAATTAGTTAGAATCAGGCCCAAGGAACAACCAGTGTTACCAGACACACCTGTTGATTCAAATGAAAAGATAGCTATGGATATAATCGGCCCCTTACCAAAAACCAGAAACGGAAATCAATACATACTTTCGATCCACGACGAGTTAACAAAATATTTGCTATTGCTACCCCTCAAAGACACGAAAACGCAATCTATATGGGAAAAACTTTTAAATCATTACATTTATATATTCTCAGCCCCTAAGAAAGTACTCACAGACAGAGGACAGAGTTTTATTGGAGAATTGATGCAAAAATATGAAGAAGCATTCAAATCAAACATATTCCCACAACCGCTTTTCACCCTCAATCTAACGGAAGCCTCGAGCGAACGCACGCAGTAGTGAAAGACATGATTCGAAGTTCCTTACAGAAAGTTTCCGAATGGGATCAATCTCTAAATTTTATTTGCTTAGCCTACAACACCATGATCCATGAATCCACCGGATTCACTCCTTTCGAATTGACATTTGGCCATAAGGCGAATCTTCCCTCGACCATATCCAAGAACCCTCAAAGAACTCTTCCAGAAGAAGTCAAATTTCGTAAACGAGAATGGGACGCGAAGTTAAAAGCAGCGCGAGAAACGCTAGTTAAAAGTAAAAAGAGAAATTTGCGAGATCAGCAAAGAAAAATTATTAAACCACAAACTTTGTTTAACATTGGAGATTTAGTCATGGTTCATAATGACCATAAAGAGCATAAACTAGACCAAGAATGGCTAGGACCTTACACCATTGAGCTAGTAAAAACTCCTTATTATGAAATTTTGATTAATAATGCTTGGAGAAAGATACATGGTAATAGATTAAAACCGTATTTTGCAGGACAATCCTTCCGTTCATAGGAATCGGATTCGCTAAAGTTATATTACAACCTTTAGGAGATTCATCGCTATACCACGAGAATATAGATGTAGCATATATTTATAATAATCGAATAAATGTTATAATAGGTTTAGACACCAGCAATATATACGAAAACCATGCGAAAATACGTAGCCTTACGCATATTTTAGAACAGCATTGTGAAAGGACCGGTTGCAACTACGATCCAGAAATTAAAGCAATGTTTTCTGCGCAGAAACGACTTGCGAATCTTGTAACACACCTCAGAATTATAACAAACCGTAGAAACAAGCGAGGATTATTAAATTTCGTAGGATCTGTATCAAAATCACTTTTTGGAACATTAGATAATGACGATTTAGATGTGATAAACGAAAACATAGACAAACTTTTCGATCAAAATAACAATTTAAAATCCGTAATTTCAAACCAAACCTCACTGATACGAAAGATTGTAAGTTCCGACAGTATGAAAAATTTTGAGTGCTAAAACACACGACCGCCGAATTAGAACAGAAAATGCAAGACGTCGCCACATATTTGCAAAATATTATTCACGCCACGAACGCCATATCCGAACTTCATTTTGAAATCGACGAAATATTAAACACCATTGTATTAGGTAAACAAGGAATAATAAGTCCTCAGATGATAGAGCCTAAGGAATTTCTCGCGAATTACGGGAAGTTATTAAAAGAAAAGAATTTGCAAACTCTTATAAAACCGGACATGGAACATTTTCAATTTATTTTGGACATTAGCGATTTATCAGTATTTGTATACGACAGTGTAGTTTTCTTTAAAGTATCGATTCCAATTCTTCCAGACCAAGAATGGAGTATATCACGCTTATACCCCGTCCCGATTTTGAAGAACAACGTGTTCTTAGCACCCGTTATCGTCAGGCCAATATTCTTTACTTCAGGTCTAAACTTCATAAGCGTAGACGAAGAATACTTAACGAAACATTGTCGAAAGAAATTAGGCACTACCATTTGCAAGCAAACGCAAACGATCCGCGGAAGACAAAACAAGGCAAACTGCGATACAGAATTGATAGGATTTCAATTGTCACGTCGGACGACCGACGTGTTGTTGATGACGTCACCCGCGACGCATCATAGGTTAAGGTAGAAAATAAGTTAATTATAAGTTATTACTTCCCCATCATTTCCATCCGCGAGCGCGCCAAGACGCTCGACAGTACGTCATCAGGTACTAGCGAACCCCACCTTGATACCCGGTTGCGTCACACTCGCCCCACACGGACCCCGAGCGAAGAAGGTCCGTGTAGCCCCTAGAAAAACGCAAGCTCGCGCTTGATCGCCGGTCAGTCGCGCTCACATCTTGCGATTTCGTTCCAAAGCGTTACTATATCAAGCGTCTTATAGTTTCTACTACTTCCATATTGTATTTTACCGCTTATATCATTAACCAGTATCACGCGTATTAATTATATCTTTAGTTTGCTTATACCTTTGTATTATCCTTTTCACGTATTAAACAAGTATTATTATTAAACTCAGTGTTTATTATTCCCATTCCGGTTCTACGCGAAGTGAAGAGCATCGTGACATAATAATTAAAATATCATCAATAAGTTCCCTGATTGCGTGTCTGAGCCCACCAGGCTGTCTCGGCGCAAGAACGGAATTTCTCGCGAAATAAGACTGAATCTTTCCCTTAGCGTGTGTCTGAGCCCACCAGGCAGTCTCGGCACGATAACGGAAGATTCCCGAATGAATAGACAGTGCATCGTAAATTCGTGGTTGTTCTAAAAGCTCTTCATGCCGCGCCGCGCCGGACGGAAATATCAATTAAAGCGGTTAGCTCGCGAGTACGAATCCGACGTGTCCAACTATCACTTCAGTCCGTACGTCGGCATCTATTCCGCTCCGCGTATAATCCGCGAAACCGTGTGTTCCGCGAGAATACGAGTCGTCGCCGGTCCAGCTCCAGCTCCTGCCCAGCAGCAGCAGCCACAGTCACAAAAGGAAGTCAGGGTCCCTGTGCGTACACGCACACAGGTCATCCCTACTGGCCCACGTTACGATCTGGTGTCAATCACCCTTCCACCAGTCATCCACAACGTCACCCGAATACCTGCCCGCGACCCGAGGAAGAAGCTGTACGCGAAGGTGAACGCCAGCGGTGTGACCAAGGCCATAAACTAACTCCCCGTCAACGGCAGCAGCGAGACGATAGGGCAGCGCTGATAAGTGCCGGACTTGCCATTATATCGCGAATCCCGAGTCATACGACGGACGTACGCGCCGCGTGGACCGAAGTCGGGTAATTAGCGTCTTGATCCGCGGTAAATCTCGCGATCCCAAAAGGGGGGAGGGAAGAAAACCAAACGCGAGCCGTGGGACGTAACACAATCGACAATCCGCACATGCATGTTTTCGGTTTACAAAATTGATCAAATTGTTTTCATACCTTTACATTCAGGAAACCGCTACCTAGTTATACCCGAGCGAGCTACCGAGATTAACACTATTTGCGACAACAAACACGATATTATAACCATTTCAGGAAATTCCATTTTATACGCGAACACAACATGTGATTTTATATTCAATAACGAACACATACAGGTAGGCGAAACCAAAGCAAGCGTTAATTACACCTTACAGCGAAAAGAATTAGAATTGCCAACAAATGACAGTTTAAGCGATTTATTTTCAGAATTAGAAAAGATACATGATACAAATCACAATGCAGGGACCATCGAACAATACAAACTAGACTTGAATAAATTGGACGATCAACTTAACAAAGTACAAGTAGAACATAGAATCAAAACCATTAAAAGCTACGGATGGACAGCATTTCAAATTATTAGCTACATTTCTGTAGGATTATTAGGCCTTTATGTATTAAACAAAACCGGAATACTCAGCATGCTAGGTAAGGTTATGCCATCGAAATTGTGTATACATTTGCTGTGTTGTAAGACTAAGACAAATACGATAAACACTGTACCGAGCGTGCCTGCGACTAATGAACAACCCGATTCCTACATCGAGCCGTTAGCGATAAGCTTTCGCCCATCCCGTGTCATCGGAGAGGATGAGATATTATTCGAGAGACGACGAGCCAATATCCCAAAGAGTATCCTGAAGAAAAGCCTCCAACATCGAAGCTGCGGGACCAGCTCCACTCTAAGAAGGGGGGAATGTCACAGGGACCACACCTGATTATGGCCCGTTGCACACGGCAACACCTTCGTTGCACGCGGCAACACCTTCGTTGCACACGGCACCACCTTCGGAGAAGTCCTGTTGATAAGAAGGGATCAAATATCCTCAGCGGTCAGTTGTCTCCGACGGTATAAGAGGCCGCCGCCCCAGGGCACGAGCGTTCAGTTTTGTTTTAGTATCGCCTACGTACGTTCTCCGTGTATTTCAATCATTGTAATAATCTTTGTAACTAACTCAGTAGAACTCAACTCCGGTTGAGCAATAAAGTTTTTTTTATATTTTCTTCTTGATTATTACGTGACATGCTCGTGCACGTTCCGCCACATCACCCCCCTTGGTGAAACTAAGGGTACGCTCGTACCTGGTTTAATACCTTAAACTTAAATAATAATAACTACATCGCCTATAACTAGCATAAAAACTACTTATAACTAGTGACTAGAGATCGCATTGGCGGTCGCAGGTTCGCGTTATCTGCTCGCAACATAGCGGTCGGGGAAATGAACACGTCTGCCCGATTTTTTCGTGCGCCCACCGTGCCTGTCCGCACGGGGTACCCAGGTATTGTTGTCGACTTCCCGAGACGGGGGATTGTCGGTCGCATCTTGCTCGTCGTCGTGTAGCAGGTACGCGGGTTTGAGACGGTCTAACGACACCGGAACCACTCGATCCTTAAGGCCGTTGCACACTAGACCGCACCGCCGCCTGACCAGCACCGCACCGCCGGCGTCGCGTTGACGCCGCGCTGGTGCTGTTTGCCGCACACTAGAACGCACCGCCGCCTGACCAGCACCGCACCAAATCTATTGCCAAAACTATTGTAGAATTATTTTAAAGCTCACAATGCTCCCTTTACAATGCTCACTTGTGGTCAAAATTCAAAATGTCATCGAAATTTTCTAAAAATTGATAATCAAAGGTTCTTAATGTCACTGATAATGAACGTGATATTATGCGGTCTGGAAACCGCGTTTCTAAACGCTCGAATATCTCGTGTTTTAGATATCTCTCTATTGTATAGGATAGTTCTGTCACGCAAAAACTCCGAGTGACGAAGTCGCGGGGCTGATGAGCGAAGCGAGTAGGGGGCGAAGCGAATTTGTTGACGTATCTAGTAGCTCAGATCGTAGCATCTACGTACATGATGACCGAATGTATGTCAGCGGGCCCAGTTGGCCGTTCGTGTTAATAATGGCGTTGGCCCTTCGTTGGCCATGACCGATGGCCCACTTGCATAAAAAGGCGACATTTTTAACGGTTGGCCAACCAATATCGCAATCAAGGCCCAACAAAATGACAACTATAAATGCTACTAGGGAATCGTAAAGTCAAGCATATGTAGGGAAGCCGCCTTTCAGGGCCAAAAGTCGATTTTTCCAGATTGAGATATTAACAAAATTTTTTTGCAACAGACTAAGAACTCTTCCAAGCTACTAAATCCAAATTATTATTCATTTCAGATTATTTTGTCCTAAGATATATCATTCTGAAGACAAAATCGTGAAATTCAGATTAAGCAAAACGCTGAAACAGGATCGCACATCCTTATATGTATTTTATCATACGTAAATTATACATATAAAATACTTCTTAAATAATTCATCATGTTATCGCAAATGTAATTTCTTAATGAAAATATATTGGAAACATCTTTGTTCTGCAAATTCTACCACCGGTTAAAGTGTAAAAATATTTTTAAAAATACGGTCGTATTCTACGATTCTTCCTGTTTGAAATTCAGTTTTTTAATTCGCGGAGCATCAAAAATTGCAAATATTGAGTACTTGAAACTGTTATAAAAATATATTAGATTGGAGGGAAAGTTCTGCCGTATTTCAAAGAAAACATTTGAATCAATTTATAAAAATACGTGTTTCATATTATTCAATGATATAATTTCCATTATTTGTAAGGACTTGTTGCCATCTTTCAGGTAACCTGTGCATTCTTGTTTCCCAATGACTCAATAGATACTATTTTTACTAAGAAATTCCCGTCTGATTAACTCCATGATATAGGACGTAAGCTGTGAGTTATAGGAGTGGGCTAAGATATTAAACTGTTACCGCCCACTACTACACGATTGTAGGGGGTGGCAAGACGCCATTTCGTATGGGTTCGAAGTGGTGACGTTGTATTGATGCGAAGTGTTATGTACGTATTAGGGACCCGAAATTACGATACTTGTCTGCAGATGGCACAACCGGTTAATCTATCAATTTCGCGGCATGAGTTCAAACGCCTCAAAGTACTAAGGTACAAAACTCCCGAACGCGGCTTTATCTGGGAAGGGAAAATGGATATAAAATGTTATAACGTAACTTGGTCGGAAAACTTTACTGTATTTCTAATAATGTTGATGGGTCGACAAAGTGGTTTTTGAGATCAAAAACGAGTGTCGCGGGCCTTTGCTCTGTTCCTTTTATCGGACCTCCGGTTCCAGGATGCGTTGATAGTGGGGCGTCGTGAGGTCCAATCAGAAGGGTAGTCTCCTCCCCTAAGTTGCGTGGGCCTAGAATGCGTAAGGCCTCGAAGGAGTGGCCCAAGGGGACGTAATCTGAGGGGTTACTCGCGTGTAGCATGCCACGTGCGTTTCGATTGCCGTTCGATGTCTTCGTAGGTGGCCTCTTGTTCGGGGGTGACTAATTTATGTCTTCCAGGTCCTTGAGGGAGGCTGTAGAGCTGTCTTCTCTCGGGTCTGTTTTTCCTCGTTGTCCTTCGCTTAAGCGGGCCTGGTCCTAGTAGAAGTGGTTCCGCTCCGTTATCGCTTGCAGCTGGCATTCCTTGCGTCTCGCTTTCCCTACTCGAGTGACCTCTTAACTTAACATAACATTTTCTAACTGCGCTTTCTTAAAAATTATCCTTATAGAATACGTGTCTGTTCGAATACGCGCGGTATCATGTCTAGTTATTACCGAGATGGCGCCTGTTTCGATTAGGGCGACGTCACAGAAGCTTAGAAGAAGGTTCCCCGGCAGGACTGCGGTGACGTATCTAGATACGAATGCGCGGCCGATTGGTTCAGAGTGGAAGAGGCAGGCCTTGTTTCACACGCATTTTCGACTGAATTCGAAATATTGGCTGCAGCGGTCACACATATTGTGTAACGCGACGACCTTCGGCCTCAAAAATTGGGCCAACAGCCGCGGCAGAGATGGGGATAGGCATACCTACGATAGACTCGGTTTGTTTAGGTACCGTCCCCCGGCGCTGCTCTGTATGGAGCGGTTTATGACAGATCATTACTATTGAGCTGGAAGTCGGCAGAGTCGAACAACATCTGTTTACTGTAAAGTAATTTGTAGACCCCGACCTCTTCGACGAATGTACAAATGCTACACCCGAGAAATTTAAAAAACGGTGACCACGAGGAACTCTGAAATGTTCTAGTTAACAGCTTTTTAAATAAATAATGACGAATTGTTTCACCGCACAGATTTTTATAAAAAATAGGGATCACCTCGATTTTTTAAATATTACTATATATTTCTGACTTCATAATATTATAGTTGGTGTCGAAACAAATAACCTTAATAATCTTGAAATAACGCTAAAATACTTTTGGCTACAAAAAGCGAGTTTCCAGACCATAGTGCGGCGCACTAGATCGACCAAATCTAGTTTTGACTTTTTCGGACATTCTCGCCGAGAATTTCCTTCTGTCGAGGCGATACAGAGGCGATCCCATGCTGTGCTGTTGCCGGTAGGTGTGCGCACTCCCAAGGAGGCCTATGAAGAAAGTCAAAACGGCGGCGGCGGTGCGGTCTAGTGTGCGCACATTTTCCGGTGGCGATACGGAGGCGATCCGGTGCTGTGCTGCTGCCGGTATATGTGCGCACTCCCATTTAAATTACATAGAAGAATGTCAAAACGTCGGCGGCGGTGCGGTGCTGGTCAGGCGGCGGTGCGGTCTAGCGTGCAAAGGCCTTTATTCGACGAGTATCGAATAAATAATTTTATCCGACGAAAAAAGATAATTCTTTTTATTCGAAGCGGATTTATTCGAACTTCGAATAATTTTTTCATCTTTTATCTGTATCTTTTATTCGAAGGCTTCGAATAAAGCTTCGAATAACTTTTGCCGAGCGCGGAGCTTCAACGACCCAGCGAGGACAGACGACATACAATGTAAGCGGATGGAGAATCGCGCACGAATGAAAGTTTAAACTTTTAGATTTTTCAATATATCCTCATAAAATTGTGACGAACGAATGGAGGGGATTTTCCTGATGAAAATGAGGTCAAATTCGGGTGTAATCGACCAAGTTTCACTGATACGTAATGTTACGATAAAAATTACAATCTCATTAAAGACAGTCCAAATGATGTCGTGTTTGGACTCATTTTGATCGGGATGAGCTCTACAACTCATTCGTATTAACAATATTGTTCGGATTAAAAACATAAAAGCATAAATTGCCAATAATGTTGGATTCTCCATCTGCTTACATTGTAGGCTGTTGGTCGGTCGCTGGTCTTTGAAGTTCCGAGCTCGTAGAGTCGCGAGATATCGGTGTGAAACAACTACCAATCCAATGGCAAAACTTCTTTATTTTTCATTATTTTTTTATGGGACTTGCGGCAAGTAATTAGTGGCATTCTTCTGATCAAAATGACACTAAACACGGTACAAATTGGACTGTATTTAGTATTTTTATCCGTCGATTTATTCGAAGGTTTCGGATAACTTTTGCCAGCTCGACGAATAAACGGCGAAGACGCCCGACGACACCCGATGAGCGCCGAACGTCGAAGACCCAGCGGCGACTGACAAACGGCATACAATGTAAACGTATGGAGGATCGAGCATTATTAGCAATTTATGCTTTTATGTTTTTAATCCGGACAATATTGTTAATACGAATGAGTTGTACAGCTTATCCCGATCAAAATGAGTCCAAACACGACATCATTTGGACTGTCTTTAATGAAATTGTAATTTTTATCGTAACATTACGTATCAATGAAACTTGTTCGATTACCCTCGAATTTGACCACATTTTAATCAGAAAAATCCCCTCCATTCGCTCGCCACAATTTTATGAGGATATATTGATAAATCTAAAAGTTTAAACTTTCATTCGTGCGCGATTCTCCATCCGCTTACATTGTATGTTGTTTGTCGTCGATGGATCTTTGAATCTCGGCGCTCGGTAAAAGTAATTCGAAGATTTATTAGAAGCCTTCGAATAGAAAATACAGATAAAAGGATTCTATAAATGATGAATGAAACAAAAGAATGTTGTGTCCTTTTAATTTCGTTACGCCTGTTACGCGAGTGCATCGAAGGAGACGTTTCTACATGGGGAAGCTTATATTCAGGTAAATCATATACATACATATATATTATTTTATATTGCATGCGCTTAGTAAATATCGCATTTACTATTATAGAAAGCTAGTGTTCCGTAATCTGCTTATTTTCTCTCTAATCACTTTGCTATCCTATTTCTCGCATACAATGAAGCGGAATGAACGGAAAACTCACTATAATAAGTGTGCCTATCCCTTTTGTGGTTTCACAAACCGTACTACAACGAACAATATTTCTTTTCATTCATTTCCAACGAGAGATAGTGATAGGTGCATAACGTGGCTGATTAACTGTGGCGTAGATGATTGGGTGGAAATGTCTGATAAAAAATTACAAAATCAATATGTGTGCAGTCAACATTTTTCTAATCATTCTTTTTACGCGTCGGGTAGACTGCGCAAAGATGCCGTACCGGAAATTTTTCATTCGTCCGATATGAATAATAATAGTTTTAGCACTGAGTCAGACACTATGTCTATACAGGATGACATGTCATCAATACAAAGTTGTAATGGTTTGGAACAGCAGCTAATGGAAACCCAGGTGCAATTAGAGCAAGAGAAGAAACAATATAAGGCTCTTCGCTTGCAATTGCGGGCAAAGTGTAAGGCAATAAATCGGTTGCAAGATAAGCTTTCTTCAGGCAATATCGATGATACATGTTTGAAGAACGCAATTTCTAAAAGAATTTCCGGCTACTTATTGACATTTGTCATCCTCATATTGTTTAAACTCAAATCGTGGCGAATTTTTTCGAAAAAGGAGCAACAATTATGCATTACAATGCACTACACTTCTCCCGTTTTCTACCATAAAATGCGTGAAATTTTTGGTTTTCATTTGCCAAGTCCATCCACAATTAGTCGATGGTTCGGGAAAATCGACATTTGGCCAAGAATTTGTCCAAATTTATTTAACGCGATAAAATTAAAATCTTCTTACATGGAAATTGCAGATCGTAATTCCACCCTTGTATTTGATGAAATGGCCATCAAAACGGCAGGTCATTGAAGGTTTCGAAGATTTAGGATTTTTGGGTAGAAATGTAGCTGTGGGTACACAGGTTCTTGTATATATGATACGCGGGCTGTTCACTAATTGGAAACAACCTTTGGCTTTCTTTGTATCAAAAACTGGTGTTAAAAAACACGATTTATCAATTATTTTAGATGAAATATTAGATGCATTGCATGAGACAGGTTTGAAAGTCAGAGCAGTTGTTTCCGATCAGGGAAGTAGTTATCAAAGCGTAGCAGATGAACGTGTTTCTGTTGAAAAGCCATTTTTTATAAGAAATGGTCAAAAAATTTATTACATTTTTGATTATTTATTTATTTATTCAAGAGCATTAGGAATAATTTATCAAATTATGATTTTTCTATTAATGACTGTATAGTTTCGTGGCGCGATGTAGTACTTCTCTGGAATTTGGAGAAAGATAAAAGTACGCGAGCAGCTTACAAATTATCCGATAAACATTTTTTTCCAAATTCTTTTGATAAAATGAAGTGTAAGCTTGCTCTTCAAGTTTTTAGCAAAAGAGTGTCAGCTGCTATGTTTACCGCTTCACTCACTGGTAGCATTAATACAAATACTGTACAACACACAGCTAGTTTCTTTGAAACGCTTAATGATTTGCTTGGTAATTTAAACAGTCGATCTACCAGTGATCCAAATCCCATGAAGCGTGCTACTTCGTGTTTTAATAACATTGATCAACATTTAATTGCGCATGTTACCAACATGAGCAATTGGTTTGTACTTTCTTCTAACGGTCGTAAAACACATCCATGTCTTTTGCGATTACGGCAATCTATAAATGCCACCCTGCAGTTGTGGAACGATTTAAAAGAAGAAGGCAGTATGTTCCTTATAACATCACGCTTAAACAGCGATTGCATTGAAAATTTTTTTTCCGTTCTTCGAATGCACGGTGGCACCTATGATCGCAATCCTTCGGTAAAAGCGGTGCGTCTTGCAATTCAAAAAAATATATTATTGAATTTGAATCGTAGTATACATAGTGGTATCTGCATGCCTGATGACGATGCACCGTTAATGCCGGGGGATATGATAGCACAATGTGAATCAGCCACGTTGGAATCAGATGCTTCATTGTCTGCTATCCAAGAGAACACAGATGATGATAGTTTTGATGACAATATTGAAATCGATAATATTGAAGAACTGTCAACATCGGTGTGCTAGCTAGAATCGTGTGCGATTGAATACTTTGCAGGGTATATCGCTAAAAAATGTATTGAAAAATCGGGATGTCGTAGGTGTTACGATATGTTTTTGGAGAATAATGCAACGTTCACACGAGACGAGCAACTACTGTTATCCTTTAGAGCATATATTGTACACGATAACATTGAATTTGGGCATCTTTGTGTCCCGAGTGTACATTTTTCGGCCATTTTTAAAATTATAAATAAAACTTTTGACATGGTTTACCCATCCATACGCAGCGAGGCATTCATATTAGATAAACTATCGATATTTTCGATAATTTCACGTTCTGTGGAACAGAAATATCCAAACTGCTTTAACCAAGACGAATGCGCTGAACATAAGAAAGACATTGTATATTTTACATTAACAGTAAAAATTCATAAGGATACAGTGTGGCTCGGCAAGAAATGTAGATGTATAAAAAAATCCGCGAAAACATTTTCCAAATTATCGCATTTCAGACATGTTTAAATTTTTTCATTTTTATCGATAATCCTGTTGGTATTTCAATATACTTTTTAAGTGTGTCTATAATAAATTCATTAAAATCAGTTATTAATCATATTTTCGGAATTTCATGCATAGAGATTTGCGTATACGTAGTGTATATGAAATTCTGGAAACTAGGTTAATAAACATTTTGTAAATGATTTTTTTATAGAAGCAATTAAGAAATATATACAGCTGCATTGTAATATTTGGAATACATTTGTAGTTGCTTTGGCTCGAGGAATATGGTGATTGTAGTAGTTTTGTTTTGTATGTTTTATTATCATGCAAAGACTTTGTATTATATTCTTAACGATTTTTTTGCTTGATTTATTCTTTTTTTCACGATTCGGAGTACACTCAATGTTCTTTTACTTAATAAAATGTTCTAAATATATAACTTCGTGTATTTTATTGTGGTGTATACGTTTGTACACGTATGCTGATGTTGGTAAACATTTAATGTACTCTGGGATGGATAAGACCTTCTTTCACGCCTTCACGTGGCCCATCCTGTTAATTTTATTACTTTGACCACTACTACATGTACTACATCACTGCATTGGGAAGTAATAGAAGAACTAAGATGAAAGAGTGGCATGCTATTACAATTGCATTATACGTAGAATGGTATATCTGGTTTTAATAGTAACGTGGCTTGACTTTTAAAGCCCAATAACTAGTAGAATTTATTACATATGTAAAAGTATGTTTTTATGTCTAATTGTAATGTATTCTTTCTAGGAGATCATCTGCGCATATACATATATAATGTACATGTACGTAGTATATGTAGGGAGCATCAAGAAGCACAAATTCACCCACATGCGGAGGAATTCGTATTAAAAACATTATTATGTATTTTTGCTAGTATTTAAATATATCATTATTAATGTTACTTTTTTGGTAAATATTCCGCGTAATTATGTATATTTATTTACACTTTATTCCTACACACTTCCTTAACTTCCTTTTCATTCTATTTATGGCGTGTTTGGACTCATTTTTACCAGAAAAATATTTACAATTTATTGTTCATATTTTCATAACATGACAATAAATTATTACAAAAATTAGATTTTTATTAGTAAGCAATGCTTATGAGCTTGCATTGTTGTGTCCGGCAGCTGCTTGCCTGACTGACAATGAGCCACTGAAATTCTCAAGACCACGATCGGAAGACGAAAGGCAACATTGTAACACATTGCCTATTAATAATGAACAACCAGAACTCAACTGTCTTATTATTAAAAATATCGTAATGAAAATATTATGAGCCGATTGGAGATGTTTTTCTGATAAAAACGAATCTAAATTCGCTATAAATCGGAGAATAACGAAGACTAAATTAATATTGAAAACTCTTATGGAAAACGGTTTCGGTAACGAATCTTGGGGGGGGGGGGTCTATCCCCTCCGCCGACTCGTAACGTCGTCTGAGCTGCCTGCTCGACTATTCGACGCGTTCCACCGATTAGCGCAATCGATTCCCGGTTCGGCGAAGCGCACATTTTGCTACAACTTTTAAACTAAAAGAAAATATCAATGCGAAATTAGGACTAATTCTTTTTAAAAATCGGGTTTAATGGTGTATACAGAAATAAGTTCTATATTTTTTAAGTAATTTTTCTTTTGTCCATTTTTAAGACATAGCCAGATAAGATGATGAAAAGTGCTCCCAAACCAAATTTATTTTGAGTCGCACCATGCTCAACAAAAAATTATAAAAAAAATTCATCAATATTCTACCTAATATCATACACGACTAAGATTTTTTTCATAATTTTTGGTTGCAAAATCGATTTTTAAACAAATCCGAAAGCATAAAATTGACGATTTTATATCGAAGTTTTCAGTTGACCACGTTTATGTTATTATGTTATTTGTGTCTCATCGTGATTATTAATATGAATTTTTTTCGAAAAAACGATTTTGCAAACCAAAAATTATGAAAAAAATCTCAGTCGTGTATGATATTAGATAGTATATTCATGAATTTTTTCGTAATTTTTTGTTGAGCATGGTGCGACTAAAAATTAATTTGGTTTGGAGGCACTTTTGACCATCTTATCCGGCTTTATCTTAAAAATCAACAATAAAAATTATTTCAGAAATATAGAACATATTTCAGTATACGACATAAAACCCGATTTAAAAAAAATTTTTTGAATTGATATCTTTTTTAGTTTTAAATTTGTAACAAAATGTGCGTCTCGCCGAACCGGGAATCGATTGCGGTTCAGGCGCTCGATATTTTGGTAATGTGACGACGATACGTCTGAGTGGGGCCAAGCCGGCGAAAGGGTTTGCGCCCACCCCCGCCGCGTGGGACGGCGCGCCGCGCCGCGGCGACCCATGATTCTGGCATCACGACTGGACGAGTCTGATCGAGCTCGATGAATGCAGTTGTGTTCGTACGTGTCGTACTACATATTGCGTTCGTCGTTTATTTTCTCACTACAAACGTGAAAGAAAATAACACAACTACATTCTGAGTCACATAGATTGACATCTCGCAAAAAACGATCAACTACATAATTATTGATTAATTAATTCTGAACTCTTTCGAATTTCACAATTAATATTAATTCATATTTTACATGATTCTTTAAAGCTAACATTTATGTTGTTTAAATGAAATATACATGAAAATATATAGTAAATTTCAATTTAATTTCTTTTTCAAATTCAGTTACAAAATACAGGGTGGCCCACATAACTCTGAACAGCTCAATATCTCGAAAACTATGCCATCGATTTTAAAGTTCTTAGTCTTAAATTGCATGGAACTGAAGGGCCTTTCTGACTACATAAACGTGAAGTGGCCTCCCTTCCCTTTTAACGGGGGAGGGGAGGTACCTTTATAATTTTAAATGGAACCCCCTATAAAATGTTACATATTTAGATTCTACCGGAAAAAACAAGTCAATTTTGTCTGAAACATTTTTTTGTCAGATACTTCCATGATGAGATATAACAGTTTGAAGTTTCGAGTTGTAGGTACTTGAAGCGCTCGGAAATAGCGTTATGGAATTATACGCGCTCGAGTCCTTTGCTTATTCGTGAAGAAATAAAATGTACTTTAAATTAAATGTTCAAAATGTCCTCCACGGGCTTGTAAACATTTATTTACTCGAAACATCAAAGTTGTTCTAACACTTTTTAACATTTCGGGAGTCACTGAAGCGCAAGCGTCATGTATTCTTTGTTTCATATCCTCTTTTGTCGTCGGCGGTTCAAACATAACTTTGTCCTTTACATATCCCCATAAGAAAAAATCTAATGGTGTTAGATCGGGGGATCGAGGAGGCCATTGACGAGGTCCCCCACGATCTATCCATTTGTTCCCAAATTTTTCGTTCAAAAATTGCCTGGTGATGATTGCAAAATGTGGAGGAGCGCCGTCTTGTTGGAACCACATTTCTCTTCTAACGTGCAGTGGCACATCTTCCAAAAGCGCAGGCAAATGATTTTTTAAGAAATCACAATAACTTGCAGATGTTACAGTTTCTTGAAAAAAATAAGGTCCAATCACAAAATCTCCTATTAGGCCACACCAAACATTTAAAGACCATCGATGTTGAAAGGGAACACATCGCATCCAATTTGGGTTTTCCACGGCCCAATAATGCAGATTATGTCTATTTACATGCCCTGAATTCATAAAAGTGGCCTCATCGGAAAAAAGTATTATGCACAAAAAGTCATTTTCCACAACACCCTGCAGCCACTCACAAAATCTTACGCGGTGATCGTAATCTGCTATCGAAAGCTCTTGTGATAAAACCATGTGATATGGATGATACTTTTGCCGTTTCAAAATTCGTTGAATTGATGAACGACTAATATGTGATGTTTGTGCAAGTGTGCGTTGACTAATATGAGGATTTAATGTAATTGCAGCAAGAATACTGGCACTATTATTTTCATTAGTGACAGCTTTAGGTTTATTGCGAGTTTTTTTACACAATTCACCGTGCTCGCGAAGCCGCTTTTCTAAATTATGAAATGTTGCATGACATTTTTTGATCCCATAACGTTCAAAAAACACCTAACGTTAATAACATATTCACTTCTGTGTCAAAAGTAGCCATAATCACAATGTTACTGCTTGAATAACAGCTCTAAACTGAAAACATTTTCATAGATAAGTGAGTCAAACTCAAGAATTGTAAATATTGTTGTTTGTGTTTCTTCATGAATAAGCAAAGGACTCAAGCGCGTATAATTCCATAACGCTATTTCCGAGCGCTTCAAGTACCTGCAACTCGAAACTTCAAACTGTTAGATCTCATCATGGAAGTATCTGACAAAAAAATGTTTCAGACAAAATTGACTTTGTAGCATGTATAGAAAATTCGAGACGGAAAAGTAAAACAAAACGCGGAACGACAAGCTTCTAGAAGTTTCGCGAAGGGAGTTTGTAGGCAATCACGCGGGGAAGCGACGCGAGGGGAGCGCTCGAAAAGTCGAATCACGCTTAACGACCGGGTGTTGATTTCACGTTCGCGGATAGCAACGAATTTATATAAATAGAGGGATCACGGAGGGACTCGGCCTATTTGCTATTCCGAGAGAGAGGACGAGGTAAGGACCACGGCCGCTCTTGGTTAGCATTAGCACCCCGGCAGGAGAGTACGGCGATAATACCTGGACGCCTGTCGGGAGAACGGGAGAGGACGGGAGTCTGTTCCTGGTCGCTCGTTCGACATGGAGAGTACGGCGATAATACCTGGACGCCTGTCGAACGAGAGAGAACGGGTCAACTCCTGGCCGCCCAGGGCTCGGCAGGAGAGTACGGCGACAATACCTGGACGCCTGCCGAGAGGGAACGGAAGAGTGTTCCTGGCCGCTCGTCTCGACAAGGAGAGTACGGCGATAATACCTGGACGCCTTGTCGAGCGAGAGAGGACAGAGCATCTTCGGATCGGTTGCGAAAATACCACGGAACCTAGCTAGAGTATACGTGTGATGAGAGAAAGTTTGCATGATTGTGATTTATAATGCGAGCAATTGAATGAATTTATACATATACCTCACTTTCCTGTACCCCTGTTCCTAACCCAAAAATAAATTCTTTTATCCAGCATATCCTGATTAAATCCTTACTCATGGCTACAACTTGTTTTTTTCCGGTAGAATCTAAATATGTAACATTTTATAGGGGGTTCCATTTAAAATTACAAAGGTACCTCCCCTCCCCCATTAAAGGGGAAGGGAGGCCACTTCACGTTTATGTAGTCAGAAAGGCCCTTCAGTTCCATGCAATTTAAGACTAAGAACTTTAAAATCGATGGCATAGTTTTCGAGATATTGAGCTGTTCAGAGTTATGTGGGCCACCCTGTATATTCGAAATGGATGCGCATCAATAGTGTTAAAAAATTATAGAAATGCGAATAATAATTATACGTATGGAGAAATGTATAAATAAAATGTATAAAATAAATGTATGAAAATTGTATTTCTATAATTTGAAAATGTGGTATCTATATTTATTTAATGTTATATTTGTAATAATTAATATTATATTATTTATGACATCAAATAAAAAAATATAATTTGAACATATAGTCATCACGTACATAACTCGTCAATCATTTGTATTTGACCAGATTTGATCATTCTTGTGGATCTAGTTCCAGCAGTTATCGTTCGTCAGCGTAGAGGGCGTAAGAAAACCAGTTGTTTACATATGAGACACGAAGCCCCATATGGTGATTGGTCTACTCCTATACCTCGTCTGTGCTGGGACCCACTTTGAGACTCGCAGTTTAACACGGGGGCTGGCAATCTTTGTTTATATATATCTCGTCGGTGCCCCAACGTCGAGATACTCTCGTCAGTTGTGGAACTAAGAACGTGGAACTATCACTGATCCACCGACGAGATATATATAAAGACTGCCAGCACCGACGAGATATATATAAAGACTGCCAGCACCGACGAGATATATATAAAGACTGCCAGCACCGACGAGATATATATATAAAGACTGCCAGCACCGACGAGATATATATAAAGACTGCCAGCACCGACGAGATATATATAAAGACTGCCAGCCCCCGTGTTAAACTGCGAGTCTCAAAGTGGGTCCCAGGTGGGTACTGGGAGCGGTCGGTGACGGCCCCAATGTCGAGATCTCAAATACCAACATCGCTAAACATGCTGCGCTCGCTACCTAAATAGAACATTTGCTCGTGAATTACGGAATAAACGTCAGTGACATAGGCAATAAATAACGTATAATGCGTAGAATGAAAATAATTATTTTTTATTTTATAATTTCATTACACTCTGATTGCCTTCTTATTTTCCATATTGTGCACCATTGTAATCATTATTTTATAATCGATAGTTTATAGGTGAAATTAATTAATTTGGAAATTATTGCGATATTTATAAAATAATGATTATTCAACAAAATATATTCTGTAATAGTTGTAGAATAAAAAAAAAAGAATAAATACAATATTCAAGTAATGACAAAATTCAATCGTTCTTATTGTGATCCGTAGTAAAAAACAGAAAATTAATTTTTTTACTTATTTAACCGATAATACCACTTCTAATGCTGGACTGCAATTATTCAAGTAAAGGTAGTAACGAAATAAAAGTGTTATGTAATGAAACTAACTTTCGACGGCTCTTATCCATATAAAGCTATTTGGTGGCACTATTATTGCAATTTGTACAAACACACAGATACACAGATTCTTATATCTTGCAATGCACGTTGTTTTTTTCTCCGTCAACCGATTTCGATGAAATTTTCAGTTTGTGTATCACTAACATAGAGGTAGAGATAAAAGTTTTGAAAAGTGTCTGTCATTTTAAGTTTTAATTATAATTCTATTGTTTGCTATTTTTTATACCTTATAGAATTGTTTCTTTACATTTAATATTCTTTATATTTTATCAGCAATAAACTTTATGTATAATCATTAATGGTATTGTTAAATTTAATTTTCTGTGAGTAATTGTCAATACATATACATTAGTAACCACATCTAGAGTTTTGCCCGAAATTCGGCTATTTGTCAGCAGCGAAAACCAATCTGTCGAACTCGAGACGGGAAGGATACGCCGCATCTCTTTCTTTTCATATGCTGTCCTTTTTTTGCGTCCGAAACTTCCGTTGTTCATTACACAAGTAAATATCATCGGAATTTTGTCATATTTGGTACCGTTCTCCGTAGAAAAATGCCACGAGTATGTTGGTGAAAGTCCGATAGAAAAATAATTAATAATGAGAAAAGTTTATTTTTTTATTTAAAGGCCTGAGCTCACGCCAGTCTTTCATCTTTTCCGAACGCTTCGCCTCTCCACGGCTCTTTCTTTCCCATACCCTGTCCTTCTTCGCGTCCGAAACTT
Source organism: Halictus rubicundus (assembly GCF_050948215.1). Lineage (NCBI taxonomy): Eukaryota > Metazoa > Arthropoda > Insecta > Hymenoptera > Halictidae > Halictus > Halictus rubicundus. The sequence continues at coordinate 52,873 of NW_027489180.1, read as the reverse complement.
CAATCGTTCATTACACAAGTAATTATCATCGAAATTATATCATATTTGGTTTCATTTTAATCAGAAAAATGCCACGAATATGTTGGTAAAAGTTGAAAAAAAAAAATAACGAAAAATAAAGAAGTTTTGTAATTGGATTAGTAGTGGTCTTCTGGTCTCCCACCGATATAGCCGACAATGTGTGGCCCACTCCTCGACGACGCGACGACGGTTCTCGAGTGTCGCTGTCTGCTTCTCCGTGCAACATTATATCGGAGACGGATATTCTCTCCGTTTGAATACCAGTCATTTTGGTGTGCCATAGGTTTCTTATGGCAGAGTTGGGCAAAATATTTATCTAAATAAAAATTTCGAATAACCAATAAAAGATAAAAAAATTTTTATTTGTTATTCGAAGGTTCGAATAAAAAAAGTATCTTTATTCGACGAGTATCGAATAAATAATTTTATCCGACGAAAAAAGATAATTCTTTTTATTCGAAGCGGATTTATTCGAACTTCGAATAATTTTTTCATCTTTTATCTGTATCTTTTATTCGAAGGCTTCGAATAAAGCTTCGAATAACTTTTGCCGAGCGCGGAGCTTCAACGACCCAGCGAGGACAGACGACATACAATGTAAGCGGATGGAGAATCGCGCACGAATGAAAGTTTAAACTTTTAGATTTTTCAATATATCCTCATAAAATTGTGACGAACGAATGGAGGGGATTTTCCTGATGAAAATGAGGTCAAATTCGGGTGTAATCGACCAAGTTTCACTGATACGTAATGTTACGATAAAAATTACAATCTCATTAAAGACAGTCCAAATGATGTCGTGTTTGGACTCATTTTGATCGGGATGAGCTCTACAACTCATTCGTATTAACAATATTGTTCGGATTAAAAACATAAAAGCATAAATTGCCAATAATGTTGGATTCTCCATCTGCTTACATTGTAGGCTGTTGGTCGGTCGCTGGTCTTTGAAGTTCCGAGCTCGTAGAGTCGCGAGATATCGGTGTGAAACAACTACCAATCCAATGGCAAAACTTCTTTATTTTTCATTATTTTTTTATGGGACTTGCGGCAAGTAATTAGTGGCATTCTTCTGATCAAAATGACACTAAACACGGTACAAATTGGACTGTATTTAGTATTTTTATCCGTCGATTTATTCGAAGGTTTCGGATAACTTTTGCCAGCTCGACGAATAAACGGCGAAGACGCCCGACGACACCCGATGAGCGCCGAACGTCGAAGACCCAGCGGCGACTGACAAACGGCATACAATGTAAACGTATGGAGGATCGAGCATTATTAGCAATTTATGCTTTTATGTTTTTAATCCGGACAATATTGTTAATACGAATGAGTTGTACAGCTTATCCCGATCAAAATGAGTCCAAACACGACATCATTTGGACTGTCTTTAATGAAATTGTAATTTTTATCGTAACATTACGTATCAATGAAACTTGTTCGATTACCCTCGAATTTGACCACATTTTAATCAGAAAAATCCCCTCCATTCGCTCGCCACAATTTTATGAGGATATATTGATAAATCTAAAAGTTTAAACTTTCATTCGTGCGCGATTCTCCATCCGCTTACATTGTATGTTGTTTGTCGTCGATGGATCTTTGAATCTCGGCGCTCGGTAAAAGTAATTCGAAGATTTATTAGAAGCCTTCGAATAGAAAATACAGATAAAAGGATTCTATAAATGATGAATGAAACAAAAGAATGTTGTGTCCTTTTAATTTCGTTACGCCTGTTACGCGAGTGCATCGAAGGAGACGTTTCTACATGGGGAAGCTTATATTCAGGTAAATCATATACATACATATATATTATTTTATATTGCATGCGCTTAGTAAATATCGCATTTACTATTATAGAAAGCTAGTGTTCCGTAATCTGCTTATTTTCTCTCTAATCACTTTGCTATCCTATTTCTCGCATACAATGAAGCGGAATGAACGGAAAACTCACTATAATAAGTGTGCCTATCCCTTTTGTGGTTTCACAAACCGTACTACAACGAACAATATTTCTTTTCATTCATTTCCAACGAGAGATAGTGATAGGTGCATAACGTGGCTGATTAACTGTGGCGTAGATGATTGGGTGGAAATGTCTGATAAAAAATTACAAAATCAATATGTGTGCAGTCAACATTTTTCTAATCATTCTTTTTACGCGTCGGGTAGACTGCGCAAAGATGCCGTACCGGAAATTTTTCATTCGTCCGATATGAATAATAATAGTTTTAGCACTGAGTCAGACACTATGTCTATACAGGATGACATGTCATCAATACAAAGTTGTAATGGTTTGGAACAGCAGCTAATGGAAACCCAGGTGCAATTAGAGCAAGAGAAGAAACAATATAAGGCTCTTCGCTTGCAATTGCGGGCAAAGTGTAAGGCAATAAATCGGTTGCAAGATAAGCTTTCTTCAGGCAATATCGATGATACATGTTTGAAGAACGCAATTTCTAAAAGAATTTCCGGCTACTTATTGACATTTGTCATCCTCATATTGTTTAAACTCAAATCGTGGCGAATTTTTTCGAAAAAGGAGCAACAATTATGCATTACAATGCACTACACTTCTCCCGTTTTCTACCATAAAATGCGTGAAATTTTTGGTTTTCATTTGCCAAGTCCATCCACAATTAGTCGATGGTTCGGGAAAATCGACATTTGGCCAAGAATTTGTCCAAATTTATTTAACGCGATAAAATTAAAATCTTCTTACATGGAAATTGCAGATCGTAATTCCACCCTTGTATTTGATGAAATGGCCATCAAAACGGCAGGTCATTGAAGGTTTCGAAGATTTAGGATTTTTGGGTAGAAATGTAGCTGTGGGTACACAGGTTCTTGTATATATGATACGCGGGCTGTTCACTAATTGGAAACAACCTTTGGCTTTCTTTGTATCAAAAACTGGTGTTAAAAAACACGATTTATCAATTATTTTAGATGAAATATTAGATGCATTGCATGAGACAGGTTTGAAAGTCAGAGCAGTTGTTTCCGATCAGGGAAGTAGTTATCAAAGCGTAGCAGATGAACGTGTTTCTGTTGAAAAGCCATTTTTTATAAGAAATGGTCAAAAAATTTATTACATTTTTGATTATTTATTTATTTATTCAAGAGCATTAGGAATAATTTATCAAATTATGATTTTTCTATTAATGACTGTATAGTTTCGTGGCGCGATGTAGTACTTCTCTGGAATTTGGAGAAAGATAAAAGTACGCGAGCAGCTTACAAATTATCCGATAAACATTTTTTTCCAAATTCTTTTGATAAAATGAAGTGTAAGCTTGCTCTTCAAGTTTTTAGCAAAAGAGTGTCAGCTGCTATGTTTACCGCTTCACTCACTGGTAGCATTAATACAAATACTGTACAACACACAGCTAGTTTCTTTGAAACGCTTAATGATTTGCTTGGTAATTTAAACAGTCGATCTACCAGTGATCCAAATCCCATGAAGCGTGCTACTTCGTGTTTTAATAACATTGATCAACATTTAATTGCGCATGTTACCAACATGAGCAATTGGTTTGTACTTTCTTCTAACGGTCGTAAAACACATCCATGTCTTTTGCGATTACGGCAATCTATAAATGCCACCCTGCAGTTGTGGAACGATTTAAAAGAAGAAGGCAGTATGTTCCTTATAACATCACGCTTAAACAGCGATTGCATTGAAAATTTTTTTTCCGTTCTTCGAATGCACGGTGGCACCTATGATCGCAATCCTTCGGTAAAAGCGGTGCGTCTTGCAATTCAAAAAAATATATTATTGAATTTGAATCGTAGTATACATAGTGGTATCTGCATGCCTGATGACGATGCACCGTTAATGCCGGGGGATATGATAGCACAATGTGAATCAGCCACGTTGGAATCAGATGCTTCATTGTCTGCTATCCAAGAGAACACAGATGATGATAGTTTTGATGACAATATTGAAATCGATAATATTGAAGAACTGTCAACATCGGTGTGCTAGCTAGAATCGTGTGCGATTGAATACTTTGCAGGGTATATCGCTAAAAAATGTATTGAAAAATCGGGATGTCGTAGGTGTTACGATATGTTTTTGGAGAATAATGCAACGTTCACACGAGACGAGCAACTACTGTTATCCTTTAGAGCATATATTGTACACGATAACATTGAATTTGGGCATCTTTGTGTCCCGAGTGTACATTTTTCGGCCATTTTTAAAATTATAAATAAAACTTTTGACATGGTTTACCCATCCATACGCAGCGAGGCATTCATATTAGATAAACTATCGATATTTTCGATAATTTCACGTTCTGTGGAACAGAAATATCCAAACTGCTTTAACCAAGACGAATGCGCTGAACATAAGAAAGACATTGTATATTTTACATTAACAGTAAAAATTCATAAGGATACAGTGTGGCTCGGCAAGAAATGTAGATGTATAAAAAAATCCGCGAAAACATTTTCCAAATTATCGCATTTCAGACATGTTTAAATTTTTTCATTTTTATCGATAATCCTGTTGGTATTTCAATATACTTTTTAAGTGTGTCTATAATAAATTCATTAAAATCAGTTATTAATCATATTTTCGGAATTTCATGCATAGAGATTTGCGTATACGTAGTGTATATGAAATTCTGGAAACTAGGTTAATAAACATTTTGTAAATGATTTTTTTATAGAAGCAATTAAGAAATATATACAGCTGCATTGTAATATTTGGAATACATTTGTAGTTGCTTTGGCTCGAGGAATATGGTGATTGTAGTAGTTTTGTTTTGTATGTTTTATTATCATGCAAAGACTTTGTATTATATTCTTAACGATTTTTTTTGCTTGATTTATTCTTTTTTTCACGATTCGGAGTACACTCAATGTTCTTTTACTTAATAAAATGTTCTAAATATATAACTTCGTGTATTTTATTGTGGTGTATACGTTTGTACACGTATGCTGATGTTGGTAAACATTTAATGTACTCTGGGATGGATAAGACCTTCTTTCACGCCTTCACGTGGCCCATCCTGTTAATTTTATTACTTTGACCACTACTACATGTACTACATCACTGCATTGGGAAGTAATAGAAGAACTAAGATGAAAGAGTGGCATGCTATTACAATTGCATTATACGTAGAATGGTATATCTGGTTTTAATAGTAACGTGGCTTGACTTTTAAAGCCCAATAACTAGTAGAATTTATTACATATGTAAAAGTATGTTTTTATGTCTAATTGTAATGTATTCTTTCTAGGAGATCATCTGCGCATATACATATATAATGTACATGTACGTAGTATATGTAGGGAGCATCAAGAAGCACAAATTCACCCACATGCGGAGGAATTCGTATTAAAAACATTATTATGTATTTTTGCTAGTATTTAAATATATCATTATTAATGTTACTTTTTTGGTAAATATTCCGCGTAATTATGTATATTTATTTACACTTTATTCCTACACACTTCCTTAACTTCCTTTTCATTCTATTTATGGCGTGTTTGGACTCATTTTTACCAGAAAAATATTTACAATTTATTGTTCATATTTTCATAACATGACAATAAATTATTACAAAAATTAGATTTTTATTAGTAAGCAATGCTTATGAGCTTGCATTGTTGTGTCCGGCAGCTGCTTGCCTGACTGACAATGAGCCACTGAAATTCTCAAGACCACGATCGGAAGACGAAAGGCAACATTGTAACACATTGCCTATTAATAATGAACAACCAGAACTCAACTGTCTTATTATTAAAAATATCGTAATGAAAATATTATGAGCCGATTGGAGATGTTTTTCTGATAAAAACGAATCTAAATTCGCTATAAATCGGAGAATAACGAAGACTAAATTAATATTGAAAACTCTTATGGAAAACGGTTTCGGTAACGAATCTTGGGGGGGGGGGGTCTATCCCCTCCGCCGACTCGTAACGTCGTCTGAGCTGCCTGCTCGACTATTCGACGCGTTCCACCGATTAGCGCAATCGATTCCCGGTTCGGCGAAGCGCACATTTTGCTACAACTTTTAAACTAAAAGAAAATATCAATGCGAAATTAGGACTAATTCTTTTTAAAAATCGGGTTTAATGGTGTATACAGAAATAAGTTCTATATTTTTTAAGTAATTTTTCTTTTGTCCATTTTTAAGACATAGCCAGATAAGATGATGAAAAGTGCTCCCAAACCAAATTTATTTTGAGTCGCACCATGCTCAACAAAAAATTATAAAAAAAATTCATCAATATTCTACCTAATATCATACACGACTAAGATTTTTTTCATAATTTTTGGTTGCAAAATCGATTTTTAAACAAATCCGAAAGCATAAAATTGACGATTTTATATCGAAGTTTTCAGTTGACCACGTTTATGTTATTATGTTATTTGTGTCTCATCGTGATTATTAATATGAATTTTTTTCGAAAAAACGATTTTGCAAACCAAAAATTATGAAAAAAATCTCAGTCGTGTATGATATTAGATAGTATATTCATGAATTTTTTCGTAATTTTTTGTTGAGCATGGTGCGACTAAAAATTAATTTGGTTTGGAGGCACTTTTGACCATCTTATCCGGCTTTATCTTAAAAATCAACAATAAAAATTATTTCAGAAATATAGAACATATTTCAGTATACGACATAAAACCCGATTTAAAAAAAATTTTTTAAATTGATATCTTTTTTAGTTTTAAATTTGTAACAAAATGTGCGTCTCGCCGAACCGGGAATCGATTGCGGTTCAGGCGCTCGATATTTTGGTAATGTGACGACGATACGTCTGAGTGGGGCCAAGCCGGCGAAAGGGTTTGCGCCCACCCCCGCCGCGTGGGACGGCGCGCCGCGCCGCGGCGACCCATGATTCTGGCATCACGACTGGACGAGTCTGATCGAGCTCGATGAATGCAGTTGTGTTCGTACGTGTCGTACTACATATTGCGTTCGTCGTTTATTTTCTCACTACAAACGTGAAAGAAAATAACACAACTACATTCTGAGTCACATAGATTGACATCTCGCAAAAAACGATCAACTACATAATTATTGATTAATTAATTCTGAACTCTTTCGAATTTCACAATTAATATTAATTCATATTTTACATGATTCTTTAAAGCTAACATTTATGTTGTTTAAATGAAATATACATGAAAATATATAGTAAATTTCAATTTAATTTCTTTTTCAAATTCAGTTACAAAATACAGGGTGGCCCACATAACTCTGAACAGCTCAATATCTCGAAAACTATGCCATCGATTTTAAAGTTCTTAGTCTTAAATTGCATGGAACTGAAGGGCCTTTCTGACTACATAAACGTGAAGTGGCCTCCCTTCCCTTTTAACGGGGGAGGGGAGGTACCTTTATAATTTTAAATGGAACCCCCTATAAAATGTTACATATTTAGATTCTACCGGAAAAAACAAGTCAATTTTGTCTGAAACATTTTTTTGTCAGATACTTCCATGATGAGATATAACAGTTTGAAGTTTCGAGTTGTAGGTACTTGAAGCGCTCGGAAATAGCGTTATGGAATTATACGCGCTCGAGTCCTTTGCTTATTCGTGAAGAAATAAAATGTACTTTAAATTAAATGTTCAAAATGTCCTCCACGGGCTTGTAAACATTTATTTACTCGAAACATCAAAGTTGTTCTAACACTTTTTAACATTTCGGGAGTCACTGAAGCGCAAGCGTCATGTATTCTTTGTTTCATATCCTCTTTTGTCGTCGGCGGTTCAAACATAACTTTGTCCTTTACATATCCCCATAAGAAAAAATCTAATGGTGTTAGATCGGGGGATCGAGGAGGCCATTGACGAGGTCCCCCACGATCTATCCATTTGTTCCCAAATTTTTCGTTCAAAAATTGCCTGGTGATGATTGCAAAATGTGGAGGAGCGCCGTCTTGTTGGAACCACATTTCTCTTCTAACGTGCAGTGGCACATCTTCCAAAAGCGCAGGCAAATGATTTTTTAAGAAATCACAATAACTTGCAGATGTTACAGTTTCTTGAAAAAAATAAGGTCCAATCACAAAATCTCCTATTAGGCCACACCAAACATTTAAAGACCATCGATGTTGAAAGGGAACACATCGCATCCAATTTGGGTTTTCCACGGCCCAATAATGCAGATTATGTCTATTTACATGCCCTGAATTCATAAAAGTGGCCTCATCGGAAAAAAGTATTATGCACAAAAAGTCATTTTCCACAACACCCTGCAGCCACTCACAAAATCTTACGCGGTGATCGTAATCTGCTATCGAAAGCTCTTGTGATAAAACCATGTGATATGGATGATACTTTTGCCGTTTCAAAATTCGTTGAATTGATGAACGACTAATATGTGATGTTTGTGCAAGTGTGCGTTGACTAATATGAGGATTTAATGTAATTGCAGCAAGAATACTGGCACTATTATTTTCATTAGTGACAGCTTTAGGTTTATTGCGAGTTTTTTTACACAATTCACCGTGCTCGCGAAGCCGCTTTTCTAAATTATGAAATGTTGCATGACATTTTTTGATCCCATAACGTTCAAAAAACACCTAACGTTAATAACATATTCACTTCTGTGTCAAAAGTAGCCATAATCACAATGTTACTGCTTGAATAACAGCTCTAAACTGAAAACATTTTCATAGATAAGTGAGTCAAACTCAAGAATTGTAAATATTGTTGTTTGTGTTTCTTCATGAATAAGCAAAGGACTCAAGCGCGTATAATTCCATAACGCTATTTCCGAGCGCTTCAAGTACCTGCAACTCGAAACTTCAAACTGTTAGATCTCATCATGGAAGTATCTGACAAAAAAATGTTTCAGACAAAATTGACTTTGTAGCATGTATAGAAAATTCGAGACGGAAAAGTAAAACAAAACGCGGAACGACAAGCTTCTAGAAGTTTCGCGAAGGGAGTTTGTAGGCAATCACGCGGGGAAGCGACGCGAGGGGAGCGCTCGAAAAGTCGAATCACGCTTAACGACCGGGTGTTGATTTCACGTTCGCGGATAGCAACGAATTTATATAAATAGAGGGATCACGGAGGGACTCGGCCTATTTGCTATTCCGAGAGAGAGGACGAGGTAAGGACCACGGCCGCTCTTGGTTAGCATTAGCACCCCGGCAGGAGAGTACGGCGATAATACCTGGACGCCTGTCGGGAGAACGGGAGAGGACGGGAGTCTGTTCCTGGTCGCTCGTTCGACATGGAGAGTACGGCGATAATACCTGGACGCCTGTCGAACGAGAGAGAACGGGTCAACTCCTGGCCGCCCAGGGCTCGGCAGGAGAGTACGGCGACAATACCTGGACGCCTGCCGAGAGGGAACGGAAGAGTGTTCCTGGCCGCTCGTCTCGACAAGGAGAGTACGGCGATAATACCTGGACGCCTTGTCGAGCGAGAGAGGACAGAGCATCTTCGGATCGGTTGCGAAAATACCACGGAACCTAGCTAGAGTATACGTGTGATGAGAGAAAGTTTGCATGATTGTGATTTATAATGCGAGCAATTGAATGAATTTATACATATACCTCACTTTCCTGTACCCCTGTTCCTAACCCAAAAATAAATTCTTTTATCCAGCATATCCTGATTAAATCCTTACTCATGGCTACAACTTGTTTTTTTCCGGTAGAATCTAAATATGTAACATTTTATAGGGGGTTCCATTTAAAATTACAAAGGTACCTCCCCTCCCCCATTAAAGGGGAAGGGAGGCCACTTCACGTTTATGTAGTCAGAAAGGCCCTTCAGTTCCATGCAATTTAAGACTAAGAACTTTAAAATCGATGGCATAGTTTTCGAGATATTGAGCTGTTCAGAGTTATGTGGGCCACCCTGTATATTCGAAATGGATGCGCATCAATAGTGTTAAAAAATTATAGAAATGCGAATAATAATTATACGTATGGAGAAATGTATAAATAAAATGTATAAAATAAATGTATGAAAATTGTATTTCTATAATTTGAAAATGTGGTATCTATATTTATTTAATGTTATATTTGTAATAATTAATATTATATTATTTATGACATCAAATAAAAAAATATAATTTGAACATATAGTCATCACGTACATAACTCGTCAATCATTTGTATTTGACCAGATTTGATCATTCTTGTGGATCTAGTTCCAGCAGTTATCGTTCGTCAGCGTAGAGGGCGTAAGAAAACCAGTTGTTTACATATGAGACACGAAGCCCCATATGGTGATTGGTCTACTCCTATACCTCGTCTGTGCTGGGACCCACTTTGAGACTCGCAGTTTAACACGGGGGCTGGCAATCTTTGTTTATATATATCTCGTCGGTGCCCCAACGTCGAGATACTCTCGTCAGTTGTGGAACTAAGAACGTGGAACTATCACTGATCCACCGACGAGATATATATAAAGACTGCCAGCACCGACGAGATATATATAAAGACTGCCAGCACCGACGAGATATATATAAAGACTGCCAGCACCGACGAGATATATATATAAAGACTGCCAGCACCGACGAGATATATATAAAGACTGCCAGCACCGACGAGATATATATAAAGACTGCCAGCCCCCGTGTTAAACTGCGAGTCTCAAAGTGGGTCCCAGGTGGGTACTGGGAGCGGTCGGTGACGGCCCCAATGTCGAGATCTCAAATACCAACATCGCTAAACATGCTGCGCTCGCTACCTAAATAGAACATTTGCTCGTGAATTACGGAATAAACGTCAGTGACATAGGCAATAAATAACGTATAATGCGTAGAATGAAAATAATTATTTTTTATTTTATAATTTCATTACACTCTGATTGCCTTCTTATTTTCCATATTGTGCACCATTGTAATCATTATTTTATAATCGATAGTTTATAGGTGAAATTAATTAATTTGGAAATTATTGCGATATTTATAAAATAATGATTATTCAACAAAATATATTCTGTAATAGTTGTAGAATAAAAAAAAAAGAATAAATACAATATTCAAGTAATGACAAAATTCAATCGTTCTTATTGTGATCCGTAGTAAAAAACAGAAAATTAATTTTTTTACTTATTTAACCGATAATACCACTTCTAATGCTGGACTGCAATTATTCAAGTAAAGGTAGTAACGAAATAAAAGTGTTATGTAATGAAACTAACTTTCGACGGCTCTTATCCATATAAAGCTATTTGGTGGCACTATTATTGCAATTTGTACAAACACACAGATACACAGATTCTTATATCTTGCAATGCACGTTGTTTTTTTCTCCGTCAACCGATTTCGATGAAATTTTCAGTTTGTGTATCACTAACATAGAGGTAGAGATAAAAGTTTTGAAAAGTGTCTGTCATTTTAAGTTTTAATTATAATTCTATTGTTTGCTATTTTTTATACCTTATAGAATTGTTTCTTTACATTTAATATTCTTTATATTTTATCAGCAATAAACTTTATGTATAATCATTAATGGTATTGTTAAATTTAATTTTCTGTGAGTAATTGTCAATACATATACATTAGTAACCACATCTAGAGTTTTGCCCGAAATTCGGCTATTTGTCAGCAGCGAAAACCAATCTGTCGAACTCGAGACGGGAAGGATACGCCGCATCTCTTTCTTTTCATATGCTGTCCTTTTTTTGCGTCCGAAACTTCCGTTGTTCATTACACAAGTAAATATCATCGGAATTTTGTCATATTTGGTACCGTTCTCCGTAGAAAAATGCCACGAGTATGTTGGTGAAAGTCCGATAGAAAAATAATTAATAATGAGAAAAGTTTATTTTTTTATTTAAAGGCCTGAGCTCACGCCAGTCTTTCATCTTTTCCGAACGCTTCGCCTCTCCACGGCTCTTTCTTTCCCATACCCTGTCCTTCTTCGCGTCCGAAACTTCAATCGTTCATTACACAAGTAATTATCATCGAAATTATATCATATTTGGTTTCATTTTAATCAGAAAAATGCCACGAATATGTTGGTAAAAGTTGAAAAAAAAAAATAACGAAAAATAAAGAAGTTTTGTAATTGGATTAGTAGTGGTCTTCTGGTCTCCCACCGATATAGCCGACAATGTGTGGCCCACTCCTCGACGACGCGACGACGGTTCTCGAGTGTCGCTGTCTGCTTCTCCGTGCAACATTATATCGGAGACGGATATTCTCTCCGTTTGAATACCAGTCATTTTGGTGTGCCATAGGTTTCTTATGGCAGAGTTGGGCAAAATATTTATCTAAATAAAAATTTCGAATAACCAATAAAAGATAAAAAAATTTTTATTTGTTATTCGAAGGTTCGAATAAAAAAAGTATCTTTATTCGACGAGTATCGAATAAATAATTTTATCCGACGAAAAAAGATAATTCTTTTTATTCGAAGCGGATTTATTCGAACTTCGAATAATTTTTTCATCTTTTATCTGTATCTTTTATTCGAAGGCTTCGAATAAAGCTTCGAATAACTTTTGCCGAGCGCGGAGCTTCAACGACCCAGCGAGGACAGACGACATACAATGTAAGCGGATGGAGAATCGCGCACGAATGAAAGTTTAAACTTTTAGATTTTTCAATATATCCTCATAAAATTGTGACGAACGAATGGAGGGGATTTTCCTGATGAAAATGAGGTCAAATTCGGGTGTAATCGACCAAGTTTCACTGATACGTAATGTTACGATAAAAATTACAATCTCATTAAAGACAGTCCAAATGATGTCGTGTTTGGACTCATTTTGATCGGGATGAGCTCTACAACTCATTCGTATTAACAATATTGTTCGGATTAAAAACATAAAAGCATAAATTGCCAATAATGTTGGATTCTCCATCTGCTTACATTGTAGGCTGTTGGTCGGTCGCTGGTCTTTGAAGTTCCGAGCTCGTAGAGTCGCGAGATATCGGTGTGAAACAACTACCAATCCAATGGCAAAACTTCTTTATTTTTCATTATTTTTTTATGGGACTTGCGGCAAGTAATTAGTGGCATTCTTCTGATCAAAATGACACTAAACACGGTACAAATTGGACTGTATTTAGTATTTTTATCCGTCGATTTATTCGAAGGTTTCGGATAACTTTTGCCAGCTCGACGAATAAACGGCGAAGACGCCCGACGACACCCGATGAGCGCCGAACGTCGAAGACCCAGCGGCGACTGACAAACGGCATACAATGTAAACGTATGGAGGATCGAGCATTATTAGCAATTTATGCTTTTATGTTTTTAATCCGGACAATATTGTTAATACGAATGAGTTGTACAGCTTATCCCGATCAAAATGAGTCCAAACACGACATCATTTGGACTGTCTTTAATGAAATTGTAATTTTTATCGTAACATTACGTATCAATGAAACTTGTTCGATTACCCTCGAATTTGACCACATTTTAATCAGAAAAATCCCCTCCATTCGCTCGCCACAATTTTATGAGGATATATTGATAAATCTAAAAGTTTAAACTTTCATTCGTGCGCGATTCTCCATCCGCTTACATTGTATGTTGTTTGTCGTCGATGGATCTTTGAATCTCGGCGCTCGGTAAAAGTAATTCGAAGATTTATTAGAAGCCTTCGAATAGAAAATACAGATAAAAGGATTCTATAAATGATGAATGAAACAAAAGAATGTTGTGTCCTTTTAATTTCGTTACGCCTGTTACGCGAGTGCATCGAAGGAGACGTTTCTACATGGGGAAGCTTATATTCAGGTAAATCATATACATACATATATATTATTTTATATTGCATGCGCTTAGTAAATATCGCATTTACTATTATAGAAAGCTAGTGTTCCGTAATCTGCTTATTTTCTCTCTAATCACTTTGCTATCCTATTTCTCGCATACAATGAAGCGGAATGAACGGAAAACTCACTATAATAAGTGTGCCTATCCCTTTTGTGGTTTCACAAACCGTACTACAACGAACAATATTTCTTTTCATTCATTTCCAACGAGAGATAGTGATAGGTGCATAACGTGGCTGATTAACTGTGGCGTAGATGATTGGGTGGAAATGTCTGATAAAAAATTACAAAATCAATATGTGTGCAGTCAACATTTTTCTAATCATTCTTTTTACGCGTCGGGTAGACTGCGCAAAGATGCCGTACCGGAAATTTTTCATTCGTCCGATATGAATAATAATAGTTTTAGCACTGAGTCAGACACTATGTCTATACAGGATGACATGTCATCAATACAAAGTTGTAATGGTTTGGAACAGCAGCTAATGGAAACCCAGGTGCAATTAGAGCAAGAGAAGAAACAATATAAGGCTCTTCGCTTGCAATTGCGGGCAAAGTGTAAGGCAATAAATCGGTTGCAAGATAAGCTTTCTTCAGGCAATATCGATGATACATGTTTGAAGAACGCAATTTCTAAAAGAATTTCCGGCTACTTATTGACATTTGTCATCCTCATATTGTTTAAACTCAAATCGTGGCGAATTTTTTCGAAAAAGGAGCAACAATTATGCATTACAATGCACTACACTTCTCCCGTTTTCTACCATAAAATGCGTGAAATTTTTGGTTTTCATTTGCCAAGTCCATCCACAATTAGTCGATGGTTCGGGAAAATCGACATTTGGCCAAGAATTTGTCCAAATTTATTTAACGCGATAAAATTAAAATCTTCTTACATGGAAATTGCAGATCGTAATTCCACCCTTGTATTTGATGAAATGGCCATCAAAACGGCAGGTCATTGAAGGTTTCGAAGATTTAGGATTTTTGGGTAGAAATGTAGCTGTGGGTACACAGGTTCTTGTATATATGATACGCGGGCTGTTCACTAATTGGAAACAACCTTTGGCTTTCTTTGTATCAAAAACTGGTGTTAAAAAACACGATTTATCAATTATTTTAGATGAAATATTAGATGCATTGCATGAGACAGGTTTGAAAGTCAGAGCAGTTGTTTCCGATCAGGGAAGTAGTTATCAAAGCGTAGCAGATGAACGTGTTTCTGTTGAAAAGCCATTTTTTATAAGAAATGGTCAAAAAATTTATTACATTTTTGATTATTTATTTATTTATTCAAGAGCATTAGGAATAATTTATCAAATTATGATTTTTCTATTAATGACTGTATAGTTTCGTGGCGCGATGTAGTACTTCTCTGGAATTTGGAGAAAGATAAAAGTACGCGAGCAGCTTACAAATTATCCGATAAACATTTTTTTCCAAATTCTTTTGATAAAATGAAGTGTAAGCTTGCTCTTCAAGTTTTTAGCAAAAGAGTGTCAGCTGCTATGTTTACCGCTTCACTCACTGGTAGCATTAATACAAATACTGTACAACACACAGCTAGTTTCTTTGAAACGCTTAATGATTTGCTTGGTAATTTAAACAGTCGATCTACCAGTGATCCAAATCCCATGAAGCGTGCTACTTCGTGTTTTAATAACATTGATCAACATTTAATTGCGCATGTTACCAACATGAGCAATTGGTTTGTACTTTCTTCTAACGGTCGTAAAACACATCCATGTCTTTTGCGATTACGGCAATCTATAAATGCCACCCTGCAGTTGTGGAACGATTTAAAAGAAGAAGGCAGTATGTTCCTTATAACATCACGCTTAAACAGCGATTGCATTGAAAATTTTTTTTCCGTTCTTCGAATGCACGGTGGCACCTATGATCGCAATCCTTCGGTAAAAGCGGTGCGTCTTGCAATTCAAAAAAATATATTATTGAATTTGAATCGTAGTATACATAGTGGTATCTGCATGCCTGATGACGATGCACCGTTAATGCCGGGGGATATGATAGCACAATGTGAATCAGCCACGTTGGAATCAGATGCTTCATTGTCTGCTATCCAAGAGAACACAGATGATGATAGTTTTGATGACAATATTGAAATCGATAATATTGAAGAACTGTCAACATCGGTGTGCTAGCTAGAATCGTGTGCGATTGAATACTTTGCAGGGTATATCGCTAAAAAATGTATTGAAAAATCGGGATGTCGTAGGTGTTACGATATGTTTTTGGAGAATAATGCAACGTTCACACGAGACGAGCAACTACTGTTATCCTTTAGAGCATATATTGTACACGATAACATTGAATTTGGGCATCTTTGTGTCCCGAGTGTACATTTTTCGGCCATTTTTAAAATTATAAATAAAACTTTTGACATGGTTTACCCATCCATACGCAGCGAGGCATTCATATTAGATAAACTATCGATATTTTCGATAATTTCACGTTCTGTGGAACAGAAATATCCAAACTGCTTTAACCAAGACGAATGCGCTGAACATAAGAAAGACATTGTATATTTTACATTAACAGTAAAAATTCATAAGGATACAGTGTGGCTCGGCAAGAAATGTAGATGTATAAAAAAATCCGCGAAAACATTTTCCAAATTATCGCATTTCAGACATGTTTAAATTTTTTCATTTTTATCGATAATCCTGTTGGTATTTCAATATACTTTTTAAGTGTGTCTATAATAAATTCATTAAAATCAGTTATTAATCATATTTTCGGAATTTCATGCATAGAGATTTGCGTATACGTAGTGTATATGAAATTCTGGAAACTAGGTTAATAAACATTTTGTAAATGATTTTTTTATAGAAGCAATTAAGAAATATATACAGCTGCATTGTAATATTTGGAATACATTTGTAGTTGCTTTGGCTCGAGGAATATGGTGATTGTAGTAGTTTTGTTTTGTATGTTTTATTATCATGCAAAGACTTTGTATTATATTCTTAACGATTTTTTTTGCTTGATTTATTCTTTTTTTCACGATTCGGAGTACACTCAATGTTCTTTTACTTAATAAAATGTTCTAAATATATAACTTCGTGTATTTTATTGTGGTGTATACGTTTGTACACGTATGCTGATGTTGGTAAACATTTAATGTACTCTGGGATGGATAAGACCTTCTTTCACGCCTTCACGTGGCCCATCCTGTTAATTTTATTACTTTGACCACTACTACATGTACTACATCACTGCATTGGGAAGTAATAGAAGAACTAAGATGAAAGAGTGGCATGCTATTACAATTGCATTATACGTAGAATGGTATATCTGGTTTTAATAGTAACGTGGCTTGACTTTTAAAGCCCAATAACTAGTAGAATTTATTACATATGTAAAAGTATGTTTTTATGTCTAATTGTAATGTATTCTTTCTAGGAGATCATCTGCGCATATACATATATAATGTACATGTACGTAGTATATGTAGGGAGCATCAAGAAGCACAAATTCACCCACATGCGGAGGAATTCGTATTAAAAACATTATTATGTATTTTTGCTAGTATTTAAATATATCATTATTAATGTTACTTTTTTGGTAAATATTCCGCGTAATTATGTATATTTATTTACACTTTATTCCTACACACTTCCTTAACTTCCTTTTCATTCTATTTATGGCGTGTTTGGACTCATTTTTACCAGAAAAATATTTACAATTTATTGTTCATATTTTCATAACATGACAATAAATTATTACAAAAATTAGATTTTTATTAGTAAGCAATGCTTATGAGCTTGCATTGTTGTGTCCGGCAGCTGCTTGCCTGACTGACAATGAGCCACTGAAATTCTCAAGACCACGATCGGAAGACGAAAGGCAACATTGTAACACATTGCCTATTAATAATGAACAACCAGAACTCAACTGTCTTATTATTAAAAATATCGTAATGAAAATATTATGAGCCGATTGGAGATGTTTTTCTGATAAAAACGAATCTAAATTCGCTATAAATCGGAGAATAACGAAGACTAAATTAATATTGAAAACTCTTATGGAAAACGGTTTCGGTAACGAATCTTGGGGGGGGGGGGTCTATCCCCTCCGCCGACTCGTAACGTCGTCTGAGCTGCCTGCTCGACTATTCGACGCGTTCCACCGATTAGCGCAATCGATTCCCGGTTCGGCGAAGCGCACATTTTGCTACAACTTTTAAACTAAAAGAAAATATCAATGCGAAATTAGGACTAATTCTTTTTAAAAATCGGGTTTAATGGTGTATACAGAAATAAGTTCTATATTTTTTAAGTAATTTTTCTTTTGTCCATTTTTAAGACATAGCCAGATAAGATGATGAAAAGTGCTCCCAAACCAAATTTATTTTGAGTCGCACCATGCTCAACAAAAAATTATAAAAAAAATTCATCAATATTCTACCTAATATCATACACGACTAAGATTTTTTTCATAATTTTTGGTTGCAAAATCGATTTTTAAACAAATCCGAAAGCATAAAATTGACGATTTTATATCGAAGTTTTCAGTTGACCACGTTTATGTTATTATGTTATTTGTGTCTCATCGTGATTATTAATATGAATTTTTTTCGAAAAAACGATTTTGCAAACCAAAAATTATGAAAAAAATCTCAGTCGTGTATGATATTAGATAGTATATTCATGAATTTTTTCGTAATTTTTTGTTGAGCATGGTGCGACTAAAAATTAATTTGGTTTGGAGGCACTTTTGACCATCTTATCCGGCTTTATCTTAAAAATCAACAATAAAAATTATTTCAGAAATATAGAACATATTTCAGTATACGACATAAAACCCGATTTAAAAAAAATTTTTTAAATTGATATCTTTTTTAGTTTTAAATTTGTAACAAAATGTGCGTCTCGCCGAACCGGGAATCGATTGCGGTTCAGGCGCTCGATATTTTGGAAATGTGACGACGATACGTCTGAGTGGGGCCAAGCCGGCGAAAGGGTTTGCGCCCACCCCCGCCGCGTGGGACGGCGCGCCGCGCCGCGGCGACCCATGATTCTGGCATCACGACTGGACGAGTCTGATCGAGCTCGATGAATGCAGTTGTGTTCGTACGTGTCGTACTACATATTGCGTTCGTCGTTTATTTTCTCACTACAAACGTGAAAGAAAATAACACAACTACATTCTGAGTCACATAGATTGACATCTCGCAAAAAACGATCAACTACATAATTATTGATTAATTAATTCTGAACTCTTTCGAATTTCACAATTAATATTAATTCATATTTTACATGATTCTTTAAAGCTAACATTTATGTTGTTTAAATGAAATATACATGAAAATATATAGTAAATTTCAATTTAATTTCTTTTTCAAATTCAGTTACAAAATACAGGGTGGCCCACATAACTCTGAACAGCTCAATATCTCGAAAACTATGCCATCGATTTTAAAGTTCTTAGTCTTAAATTGCATGGAACTGAAGGGCCTTTCTGACTACATAAACGTGAAGTGGCCTCCCTTCCCTTTTAACGGGGGAGGGGAGGTACCTTTATAATTTTAAATGGAACCCCCTATAAAATGTTACATATTTAGATTCTACCGGAAAAAACAAGTCAATTTTGTCTGAAACATTTTTTTGTCAGATACTTCCATGATGAGATATAACAGTTTGAAGTTTCGAGTTGTAGGTACTTGAAGCGCTCGGAAATAGCGTTATGGAATTATACGCGCTCGAGTCCTTTGCTTATTCGTGAAGAAATAAAATGTACTTTAAATTAAATGTTCAAAATGTCCTCCACGGGCTTGTAAACATTTATTTACTCGAAACATCAAAGTTGTTCTAACACTTTTTAACATTTCGGGAGTCACTGAAGCGCAAGCGTCATGTATTCTTTGTTTCATATCCTCTTTTGTCGTCGGCGGTTCAAACATAACTTTGTCCTTTACATATCCCCATAAGAAAAAATCTAATGGTGTTAGATCGGGGGATCGAGGAGGCCATTGACGAGGTCCCCCACGATCTATCCATTTGTTCCCAAATTTTTCGTTCAAAAATTGCCTGGTGATGATTGCAAAATGTGGAGGAGCGCCGTCTTGTTGGAACCACATTTCTCTTCTAACGTGCAGTGGCACATCTTCCAAAAGCGCAGGCAAATGATTTTTTAAGAAATCACAATAACTTGCAGATGTTACAGTTTCTTGAAAAAAATAAGGTCCAATCACAAAATCTCCTATTAGGCCACACCAAACATTTAAAGACCATCGATGTTGAAAGGGAACACATCGCATCCAATTTGGGTTTTCCACGGCCCAATAATGCAGATTATGTCTATTTACATGCCCTGAATTCATAAAAGTGGCCTCATCGGAAAAAAGTATTATGCACAAAAAGTCATTTTCCACAACACCCTGCAGCCACTCACAAAATCTTACGCGGTGATCGTAATCTGCTATCGAAAGCTCTTGTGATAAAACCATGTGATATGGATGATACTTTTGCCGTTTCAAAATTCGTTGAATTGATGAACGACTAATATGTGATGTTTGTGCAAGTGTGCGTTGACTAATATGAGGATTTAATGTAATTGCAGCAAGAATACTGGCACTATTATTTTCATTAGTGACAGCTTTAGGTTTATTGCGAGTTTTTTTACACAATTCACCGTGCTCGCGAAGCCGCTTTTCTAAATTATGAAATGTTGCATGACATTTTTTGATCCCATAACGTTCAAAAAACACCTAACGTTAATAACATATTCACTTCTGTGTCAAAAGTAGCCATAATCACAATGTTACTGCTTGAATAACAGCTCTAAACTGAAAACATTTTCATAGATAAGTGAGTCAAACTCAAGAATTGTAAATATTGTTGTTTGTGTTTCTTCATGAATAAGCAAAGGACTCAAGCGCGTATAATTCCATAACGCTATTTCCGAGCGCTTCAAGTACCTGCAACTCGAAACTTCAAACTGTTAGATCTCATCATGGAAGTATCTGACAAAAAAATGTTTCAGACAAAATTGACTTTGTAGCATGTATAGAAAATTCGAGACGGAAAAGTAAAACAAAACGCGGAACGACAAGCTTCTAGAAGTTTCGCGAAGGGAGTTTGTAGGCAATCACGCGGGGAAGCGACGCGAGGGGAGCGCTCGAAAAGTCGAATCACGCTTAACGACCGGGTGTTGATTTCACGTTCGCGGATAGCAACGAATTTATATAAATAGAGGGATCACGGAGGGACTCGGCCTATTTGCTATTCCGAGAGAGAGGACGAGGTAAGGACCACGGCCGCTCTTGGTTAGCATTAGCACCCCGGCAGGAGAGTACGGCGATAATACCTGGACGCCTTGTCGAGCGAGAGAGGACAGAGCATCTTCGGATCGGTTGCGAAAATACCACGGAACCTAGCTAGAGTATACGTGTGATGAGAGAAAGTTTGCATGATTGTGATTTATAATGCGAGCAATTGAATGAATTTATACATATACCTCACTTTCCTGTACCCCTGTTCCTAACCCAAAAATAAATTCTTTTATCCAGCATATCCTGATTAAATCCTTACTCATGGCTACAACTTGTTTTTTTCCGGTAGAATCTAAATATGTAACATTTTATAGGGGGTTCCATTTAAAATTACAAAGGTACCTCCCCTCCCCCATTAAAGGGGAAGGGAGGCCACTTCACGTTTATGTAGTCAGAAAGGCCCTTCAGTTCCATGCAATTTAAGACTAAGAACTTTAAAATCGATGGCATAGTTTTCGAGATATTGAGCTGTTCAGAGTTATGTGGGCCACCCTGTATATTCGAAATGGATGCGCATCAATAGTGTTAAAAAATTATAGAAATGCGAATAATAATTATACGTATGGAGAAATGTATAAATAAAATGTATAAAATAAATGTATGAAAATTGTATTTCTATAATTTGAAAATGTGGTATCTATATTTATTTAATGTTATATTTGTAATAATTAATATTATATTATTTATGACATCAAATAAAAAAATATAATTTGAACATATAGTCATCACGTACATAACTCGTCAATCATTTGTATTTGACCAGATTTGATCATTCTTGTGGATCTAGTTCCAGCAGTTATCGTTCGTCAGCGTAGAGGGCGTAAGAAAACCAGTTGTTTACATATGAGACACGAAGCCCCATATGGTGATTGGTCTACTCCTATACCTCGTCTGTGCTGGGACCCACTTTGAGACTCGCAGTTTAACACGGGGGCTGGCAATCTTTGTTTATATATATCTCGTCGGTGCCCCAACGTCGAGATACTCTCGTCAGTTGTGGAACTAAGAACGTGGAACTATCACTGATCCACCGACGAGATATATATAAAGACTGCCAGCACCGACGAGATATATATAAAGACTGCCAGCACCGACGAGATATATATAAAGACTGCCAGCACCGACGAGATATATATATAAAGACTGCCAGCACCGACGAGATATATATAAAGACTGCCAGCACCGACGAGATATATATAAAGACTGCCAGCCCCCGTGTTAAACTGCGAGTCTCAAAGTGGGTCCCAGGTGGGTACTGGGAGCGGTCGGTGACGGCCCCAATGTCGAGATCTCAAATACCAACATCGCTAAACATGCTGCGCTCGCTACCTAAATAGAACATTTGCTCGTGAATTACGGAATAAACGTCAGTGACATAGGCAATAAATAACGTATAATGCGTAGAATGAAAATAATTATTTTTTATTTTATAATTTCATTACACTCTGATTGCCTTCTTATTTTCCATATTGTGCACCATTGTAATCATTATTTTATAATCGATAGTTTATAGGTGAAATTAATTAATTTGGAAATTATTGCGATATTTATAAAATAATGATTATTCAACAAAATATATTCTGTAATAGTTGTAGAATAAAAAAAAAAGAATAAATACAATATTCAAGTAATGACAAAATTCAATCGTTCTTATTGTGATCCGTAGTAAAAAACAGAAAATTAATTTTTTTACTTATTTAACCGATAATACCACTTCTAATGCTGGACTGCAATTATTCAAGTAAAGGTAGTAACGAAATAAAAGTGTTATGTAATGAAACTAACTTTCGACGGCTCTTATCCATATAAAGCTATTTGGTGGCACTATTATTGCAATTTGTACAAACACACAGATACACAGATTCTTATATCTTGCAATGCACGTTGTTTTTTTCTCCGTCAACCGATTTCGATGAAATTTTCAGTTTGTGTATCACTAACATAGAGGTAGAGATAAAAGTTTTGAAAAGTGTCTGTCATTTTAAGTTTTAATTATAATTCTATTGTTTGCTATTTTTTATACCTTATAGAATTGTTTCTTTACATTTAATATTCTTTATATTTTATCAGCAATAAACTTTATGTATAATCATTAATGGTATTGTTAAATTTAATTTTCTGTGAGTAATTGTCAATACATATACATTAGTAACCACATCTAGAGTTTTGCCCGAAATTCGGCTATTTGTCAGCAGCGAAAACCAATCTGTCGAACTCGAGACGGGAAGGATACGCCGCATCTCTTTCTTTTCATATGCTGTCCTTTTTTTGCGTCCGAAACTTCCGTTGTTCATTACACAAGTAAATATCATCGGAATTTTGTCATATTTGGTACCGTTCTCCGTAGAAAAATGCCACGAGTATGTTGGTGAAAGTCCGATAGAAAAATAATTAATAATGAGAAAAGTTTATTTTTTTATTTAAAGGCCTGAGCTCACGCCAGTCTTTCATCTTTTCCGAACGCTTCGCCTCTCCACGGCTCTTTCTTTCCCATACCCTGTCCTTCTTCGCGTCCGAAACTTCAATCGTTCATTACACAAGTAATTATCATCGAAATTATATCATATTTGGTTTCATTTTAATCAGAAAAATGCCACGAATATGTTGGTAAAAGTTGAAAAAAAAAAATAACGAAAAATAAAGAAGTTTTGTAATTGGATTAGTAGTGGTCTTCTGGTCTCCCACCGATATAGCCGACAATGTGTGGCCCACTCCTCGACGACGCGACGACGGTTCTCGAGTGTCGCTGTCTGCTTCTCCGTGCAACATTATATCGGAGACGGATATTCTCTCCGTTTGAATACCAGTCATTTTGGTGTGCCATAGGTTTCTTATGGCAGAGTTGGGCAAAATATTTATCTAAATAAAAATTTCGAATAACCAATAAAAGATAAAAAAATTTTTATTTGTTATTCGAAGGTTCGAATAAAAAAAGTATCTTTATTCGACGAGTATCGAATAAATAATTTTATCCGACGAAAAAAGATAATTCTTTTTATTCGAAGCGGATTTATTCGAACTTCGAATAATTTTTTCATCTTTTATCTGTATCTTTTATTCGAAGGCTTCGAATAAAGCTTCGAATAACTTTTGCCGAGCGCGGAGCTTCAACGACCCAGCGAGGACAGACGACATACAATGTAAGCGGATGGAGAATCGCGCACGAATGAAAGTTTAAACTTTTAGATTTTTCAATATATCCTCATAAAATTGTGACGAACGAATGGAGGGGATTTTCCTGATGAAAATGAGGTCAAATTCGGGTGTAATCGACCAAGTTTCACTGATACGTAATGTTACGATAAAAATTACAATCTCATTAAAGACAGTCCAAATGATGTCGTGTTTGGACTCATTTTGATCGGGATGAGCTCTACAACTCATTCGTATTAACAATATTGTTCGGATTAAAAACATAAAAGCATAAATTGCCAATAATGTTGGATTCTCCATCTGCTTACATTGTAGGCTGTTGGTCGGTCGCTGGTCTTTGAAGTTCCGAGCTCGTAGAGTCGCGAGATATCGGTGTGAAACAACTACCAATCCAATGGCAAAACTTCTTTATTTTTCATTATTTTTTTATGGGACTTGCGGCAAGTAATTAGTGGCATTCTTCTGATCAAAATGACACTAAACACGGTACAAATTGGACTGTATTTAGTATTTTTATCCGTCGATTTATTCGAAGGTTTCGGATAACTTTTGCCAGCTCGACGAATAAACGGCGAAGACGCCCGACGACACCCGATGAGCGCCGAACGTCGAAGACCCAGCGGCGACTGACAAACGGCATACAATGTAAACGTATGGAGGATCGAGCATTATTAGCAATTTATGCTTTTATGTTTTTAATCCGGACAATATTGTTAATACGAATGAGTTGTACAGCTTATCCCGATCAAAATGAGTCCAAACACGACATCATTTGGACTGTCTTTAATGAAATTGTAATTTTTATCGTAACATTACGTATCAATGAAACTTGTTCGATTACCCTCGAATTTGACCACATTTTAATCAGAAAAATCCCCTCCATTCGCTCGCCACAATTTTATGAGGATATATTGATAAATCTAAAAGTTTAAACTTTCATTCGTGCGCGATTCTCCATCCGCTTACATTGTATGTTGTTTGTCGTCGATGGATCTTTGAATCTCGGCGCTCGGTAAAAGTAATTCGAAGATTTATTAGAAGCCTTCGAATAGAAAATACAGATAAAAGGATTCTATAAATGATGAATGAAACAAAAGAATGTTGTGTCCTTTTAATTTCGTTACGCCTGTTACGCGAGTGCATCGAAGGAGACGTTTCTACATGGGGAAGCTTATATTCAGGTAAATCATATACATACATATATATTATTTTATATTGCATGCGCTTAGTAAATATCGCATTTACTATTATAGAAAGCTAGTGTTCCGTAATCTGCTTATTTTCTCTCTAATCACTTTGCTATCCTATTTCTCGCATACAATGAAGCGGAATGAACGGAAAACTCACTATAATAAGTGTGCCTATCCCTTTTGTGGTTTCACAAACCGTACTACAACGAACAATATTTCTTTTCATTCATTTCCAACGAGAGATAGTGATAGGTGCATAACGTGGCTGATTAACTGTGGCGTAGATGATTGGGTGGAAATGTCTGATAAAAAATTACAAAATCAATATGTGTGCAGTCAACATTTTTCTAATCATTCTTTTTACGCGTCGGGTAGACTGCGCAAAGATGCCGTACCGGAAATTTTTCATTCGTCCGATATGAATAATAATAGTTTTAGCACTGAGTCAGACACTATGTCTATACAGGATGACATGTCATCAATACAAAGTTGTAATGGTTTGGAACAGCAGCTAATGGAAACCCAGGTGCAATTAGAGCAAGAGAAGAAACAATATAAGGCTCTTCGCTTGCAATTGCGGGCAAAGTGTAAGGCAATAAATCGGTTGCAAGATAAGCTTTCTTCAGGCAATATCGATGATACATGTTTGAAGAACGCAATTTCTAAAAGAATTTCCGGCTACTTATTGACATTTGTCATCCTCATATTGTTTAAACTCAAATCGTGGCGAATTTTTTCGAAAAAGGAGCAACAATTATGCATTACAATGCACTACACTTCTCCCGTTTTCTACCATAAAATGCGTGAAATTTTTGGTTTTCATTTGCCAAGTCCATCCACAATTAGTCGATGGTTCGGGAAAATCGACATTTGGCCAAGAATTTGTCCAAATTTATTTAACGCGATAAAATTAAAATCTTCTTACATGGAAATTGCAGATCGTAATTCCACCCTTGTATTTGATGAAATGGCCATCAAAACGGCAGGTCATTGAAGGTTTCGAAGATTTAGGATTTTTGGGTAGAAATGTAGCTGTGGGTACACAGGTTCTTGTATATATGATACGCGGGCTGTTCACTAATTGGAAACAACCTTTGGCTTTCTTTGTATCAAAAACTGGTGTTAAAAAACACGATTTATCAATTATTTTAGATGAAATATTAGATGCATTGCATGAGACAGGTTTGAAAGTCAGAGCAGTTGTTTCCGATCAGGGAAGTAGTTATCAAAGCGTAGCAGATGAACGTGTTTCTGTTGAAAAGCCATTTTTTATAAGAAATGGTCAAAAAATTTATTACATTTTTGATTATTTATTTATTTATTCAAGAGCATTAGGAATAATTTATCAAATTATGATTTTTCTATTAATGACTGTATAGTTTCGTGGCGCGATGTAGTACTTCTCTGGAATTTGGAGAAAGATAAAAGTACGCGAGCAGCTTACAAATTATCCGATAAACATTTTTTTCCAAATTCTTTTGATAAAATGAAGTGTAAGCTTGCTCTTCAAGTTTTTAGCAAAAGAGTGTCAGCTGCTATGTTTACCGCTTCACTCACTGGTAGCATTAATACAAATACTGTACAACACACAGCTAGTTTCTTTGAAACGCTTAATGATTTGCTTGGTAATTTAAACAGTCGATCTACCAGTGATCCAAATCCCATGAAGCGTGCTACTTCGTGTTTTAATAACATTGATCAACATTTAATTGCGCATGTTACCAACATGAGCAATTGGTTTGTACTTTCTTCTAACGGTCGTAAAACACATCCATGTCTTTTGCGATTACGGCAATCTATAAATGCCACCCTGCAGTTGTGGAACGATTTAAAAGAAGAAGGCAGTATGTTCCTTATAACATCACGCTTAAACAGCGATTGCATTGAAAATTTTTTTTCCGTTCTTCGAATGCACGGTGGCACCTATGATCGCAATCCTTCGGTAAAAGCGGTGCGTCTTGCAATTCAAAAAAATATATTATTGAATTTGAATCGTAGTATACATAGTGGTATCTGCATGCCTGATGACGATGCACCGTTAATGCCGGGGGATATGATAGCACAATGTGAATCAGCCACGTTGGAATCAGATGCTTCATTGTCTGCTATCCAAGAGAACACAGATGATGATAGTTTTGATGACAATATTGAAATCGATAATATTGAAGAACTGTCAACATCGGTGTGCTAGCTAGAATCGTGTGCGATTGAATACTTTGCAGGGTATATCGCTAAAAAATGTATTGAAAAATCGGGATGTCGTAGGTGTTACGATATGTTTTTGGAGAATAATGCAACGTTCACACGAGACGAGCAACTACTGTTATCCTTTAGAGCATATATTGTACACGATAACATTGAATTTGGGCATCTTTGTGTCCCGAGTGTACATTTTTCGGCCATTTTTAAAATTATAAATAAAACTTTTGACATGGTTTACCCATCCATACGCAGCGAGGCATTCATATTAGATAAACTATCGATATTTTCGATAATTTCACGTTCTGTGGAACAGAAATATCCAAACTGCTTTAACCAAGACGAATGCGCTGAACATAAGAAAGACATTGTATATTTTACATTAACAGTAAAAATTCATAAGGATACAGTGTGGCTCGGCAAGAAATGTAGATGTATAAAAAAATCCGCGAAAACATTTTCCAAATTATCGCATTTCAGACATGTTTAAATTTTTTCATTTTTATCGATAATCCTGTTGGTATTTCAATATACTTTTTAAGTGTGTCTATAATAAATTCATTAAAATCAGTTATTAATCATATTTTCGGAATTTCATGCATAGAGATTTGCGTATACGTAGTGTATATGAAATTCTGGAAACTAGGTTAATAAACATTTTGTAAATGATTTTTTTATAGAAGCAATTAAGAAATATATACAGCTGCATTGTAATATTTGGAATACATTTGTAGTTGCTTTGGCTCGAGGAATATGGTGATTGTAGTAGTTTTGTTTTGTATGTTTTATTATCATGCAAAGACTTTGTATTATATTCTTAACGATTTTTTTTGCTTGATTTATTCTTTTTTTCACGATTCGGAGTACACTCAATGTTCTTTTACTTAATAAAATGTTCTAAATATATAACTTCGTGTATTTTATTGTGGTGTATACGTTTGTACACGTATGCTGATGTTGGTAAACATTTAATGTACTCTGGGATGGATAAGACCTTCTTTCACGCCTTCACGTGGCCCATCCTGTTAATTTTATTACTTTGACCACTACTACATGTACTACATCACTGCATTGGGAAGTAATAGAAGAACTAAGATGAAAGAGTGGCATGCTATTACAATTGCATTATACGTAGAATGGTATATCTGGTTTTAATAGTAACGTGGCTTGACTTTTAAAGCCCAATAACTAGTAGAATTTATTACATATGTAAAAGTATGTTTTTATGTCTAATTGTAATGTATTCTTTCTAGGAGATCATCTGCGCATATACATATATAATGTACATGTACGTAGTATATGTAGGGAGCATCAAGAAGCACAAATTCACCCACATGCGGAGGAATTCGTATTAAAAACATTATTATGTATTTTTGCTAGTATTTAAATATATCATTATTAATGTTACTTTTTTGGTAAATATTCCGCGTAATTATGTATATTTATTTACACTTTATTCCTACACACTTCCTTAACTTCCTTTTCATTCTATTTATGGCGTGTTTGGACTCATTTTTACCAGAAAAATATTTACAATTTATTGTTCATATTTTCATAACATGACAATAAATTATTACAAAAATTAGATTTTTATTAGTAAGCAATGCTTATGAGCTTGCATTGTTGTGTCCGGCAGCTGCTTGCCTGACTGACAATGAGCCACTGAAATTCTCAAGACCACGATCGGAAGACGAAAGGCAACATTGTAACACATTGCCTATTAATAATGAACAACCAGAACTCAACTGTCTTATTATTAAAAATATCGTAATGAAAATATTATGAGCCGATTGGAGATGTTTTTCTGATAAAAACGAATCTAAATTCGCTATAAATCGGAGAATAACGAAGACTAAATTAATATTGAAAACTCTTATGGAAAACGGTTTCGGTAACGAATCTTGGGGGGGGGGGGTCTATCCCCTCCGCCGACTCGTAACGTCGTCTGAGCTGCCTGCTCGACTATTCGACGCGTTCCACCGATTAGCGCAATCGATTCCCGGTTCGGCGAAGCGCACATTTTGCTACAACTTTTAAACTAAAAGAAAATATCAATGCGAAATTAGGACTAATTCTTTTTAAAAATCGGGTTTAATGGTGTATACAGAAATAAGTTCTATATTTTTTAAGTAATTTTTCTTTTGTCCATTTTTAAGACATAGCCAGATAAGATGATGAAAAGTGCTCCCAAACCAAATTTATTTTGAGTCGCACCATGCTCAACAAAAAATTATAAAAAAAATTCATCAATATTCTACCTAATATCATACACGACTAAGATTTTTTTCATAATTTTTGGTTGCAAAATCGATTTTTAAACAAATCCGAAAGCATAAAATTGACGATTTTATATCGAAGTTTTCAGTTGACCACGTTTATGTTATTATGTTATTTGTGTCTCATCGTGATTATTAATATGAATTTTTTTCGAAAAAACGATTTTGCAAACCAAAAATTATGAAAAAAATCTCAGTCGTGTATGATATTAGATAGTATATTCATGAATTTTTTCGTAATTTTTTGTTGAGCATGGTGCGACTAAAAATTAATTTGGTTTGGAGGCACTTTTGACCATCTTATCCGGCTTTATCTTAAAAATCAACAATAAAAATTATTTCAGAAATATAGAACATATTTCAGTATACGACATAAAACCCGATTTAAAAAAAATTTTTTAAATTGATATCTTTTTTAGTTTTAAATTTGTAACAAAATGTGCGTCTCGCCGAACCGGGAATCGATTGCGGTTCAGGCGCTCGATATTTTGGTAATGTGACGACGATACGTCTGAGTGGGGCCAAGCCGGCGAAAGGGTTTGCGCCCACCCCCGCCGCGTGGGACGGCGCGCCGCGCCGCGGCGACCCATGATTCTGGCATCACGACTGGACGAGTCTGATCGAGCTCGATGAATGCAGTTGTGTTCGTACGTGTCGTACTACATATTGCGTTCGTCGTTTATTTTCTCACTACAAACGTGAAAGAAAATAACACAACTACATTCTGAGTCACATAGATTGACATCTCGCAAAAAACGATCAACTACATAATTATTGATTAATTAATTCTGAACTCTTTCGAATTTCACAATTAATATTAATTCATATTTTACATGATTCTTTAAAGCTAACATTTATGTTGTTTAAATGAAATATACATGAAAATATATAGTAAATTTCAATTTAATTTCTTTTTCAAATTCAGTTACAAAATACAGGGTGGCCCACATAACTCTGAACAGCTCAATATCTCGAAAACTATGCCATCGATTTTAAAGTTCTTAGTCTTAAATTGCATGGAACTGAAGGGCCTTTCTGACTACATAAACGTGAAGTGGCCTCCCTTCCCTTTTAACGGGGGAGGGGAGGTACCTTTATAATTTTAAATGGAACCCCCTATAAAATGTTACATATTTAGATTCTACCGGAAAAAACAAGTCAATTTTGTCTGAAACATTTTTTTGTCAGATACTTCCATGATGAGATATAACAGTTTGAAGTTTCGAGTTGTAGGTACTTGAAGCGCTCGGAAATAGCGTTATGGAATTATACGCGCTCGAGTCCTTTGCTTATTCGTGAAGAAATAAAATGTACTTTAAATTAAATGTTCAAAATGTCCTCCACGGGCTTGTAAACATTTATTTACTCGAAACATCAAAGTTGTTCTAACACTTTTTAACATTTCGGGAGTCACTGAAGCGCAAGCGTCATGTATTCTTTGTTTCATATCCTCTTTTGTCGTCGGCGGTTCAAACATAACTTTGTCCTTTACATATCCCCATAAGAAAAAATCTAATGGTGTTAGATCGGGGGATCGAGGAGGCCATTGACGAGGTCCCCCACGATCTATCCATTTGTTCCCAAATTTTTCGTTCAAAAATTGCCTGGTGATGATTGCAAAATGTGGAGGAGCGCCGTCTTGTTGGAACCACATTTCTCTTCTAACGTGCAGTGGCACATCTTCCAAAAGCGCAGGCAAATGATTTTTTAAGAAATCACAATAACTTGCAGATGTTACAGTTTCTTGAAAAAAATAAGGTCCAATCACAAAATCTCCTATTAGGCCACACCAAACATTTAAAGACCATCGATGTTGAAAGGGAACACATCGCATCCAATTTGGGTTTTCCACGGCCCAATAATGCAGATTATGTCTATTTACATGCCCTGAATTCATAAAAGTGGCCTCATCGGAAAAAAGTATTATGCACAAAAAGTCATTTTCCACAACACCCTGCAGCCACTCACAAAATCTTACGCGGTGATCGTAATCTGCTATCGAAAGCTCTTGTGATAAAACCATGTGATATGGATGATACTTTTGCCGTTTCAAAATTCGTTGAATTGATGAACGACTAATATGTGATGTTTGTGCAAGTGTGCGTTGACTAATATGAGGATTTAATGTAATTGCAGCAAGAATACTGGCACTATTATTTTCATTAGTGACAGCTTTAGGTTTATTGCGAGTTTTTTTACACAATTCACCGTGCTCGCGAAGCCGCTTTTCTAAATTATGAAATGTTGCATGACATTTTTTGATCCCATAACGTTCAAAAAACACCTAACGTTAATAACATATTCACTTCTGTGTCAAAAGTAGCCATAATCACAATGTTACTGCTTGAATAACAGCTCTAAACTGAAAACATTTTCATAGATAAGTGAGTCAAACTCAAGAATTGTAAATATTGTTGTTTGTGTTTCTTCATGAATAAGCAAAGGACTCAAGCGCGTATAATTCCATAACGCTATTTCCGAGCGCTTCAAGTACCTGCAACTCGAAACTTCAAACTGTTAGATCTCATCATGGAAGTATCTGACAAAAAAATGTTTCAGACAAAATTGACTTTGTAGCATGTATAGAAAATTCGAGACGGAAAAGTAAAACAAAACGCGGAACGACAAGCTTCTAGAAGTTTCGCGAAGGGAGTTTGTAGGCAATCACGCGGGGAAGCGACGCGAGGGGAGCGCTCGAAAAGTCGAATCACGCTTAACGACCGGGTGTTGATTTCACGTTCGCGGATAGCAACGAATTTATATAAATAGAGGGATCACGGAGGGACTCGGCCTATTTGCTATTCCGAGAGAGAGGACGAGGTAAGGACCACGGCCGCTCTTGGTTAGCATTAGCACCCCGGCAGGAGAGTACGGCGATAATACCTGGACGCCTGTCGGGAGAACGGGAGAGGACGGGAGTCTGTTCCTGGTCGCTCGTTCGACATGGAGAGTACGGCGATAATACCTGGACGCCTGTCGAACGAGAGAGAACGGGTCAACTCCTGGCCGCCCAGGGCTCGGCAGGAGAGTACGGCGACAATACCTGGACGCCTGCCGAGAGGGAACGGAAGAGTGTTCCTGGCCGCTCGTCTCGACAAGGAGAGTACGGCGATAATACCTGGACGCCTTGTCGAGCGAGAGAGGACAGAGCATCTTCGGATCGGTTGCGAAAATACCACGGAACCTAGCTAGAGTATACGTGTGATGAGAGAAAGTTTGCATGATTGTGATTTATAATGCGAGCAATTGAATGAATTTATACATATACCTCACTTTCCTGTACCCCTGTTCCTAACCCAAAAATAAATTCTTTTATCCAGCATATCCTGATTAAATCCTTACTCATGGCTACAACTTGTTTTTTTCCGGTAGAATCTAAATATGTAACATTTTATAGGGGGTTCCATTTAAAATTACAAAGGTACCTCCCCTCCCCCATTAAAGGGGAAGGGAGGCCACTTCACGTTTATGTAGTCAGAAAGGCCCTTCAGTTCCATGCAATTTAAGACTAAGAACTTTAAAATCGATGGCATAGTTTTCGAGATATTGAGCTGTTCAGAGTTATGTGGGCCACCCTGTATATTCGAAATGGATGCGCATCAATAGTGTTAAAAAATTATAGAAATGCGAATAATAATTATACGTATGGAGAAATGTATAAATAAAATGTATAAAATAAATGTATGAAAATTGTATTTCTATAATTTGAAAATGTGGTATCTATATTTATTTAATGTTATATTTGTAATAATTAATATTATATTATTTATGACATCAAATAAAAAAATATAATTTGAACATATAGTCATCACGTACATAACTCGTCAATCATTTGTATTTGACCAGATTTGATCATTCTTGTGGATCTAGTTCCAGCAGTTATCGTTCGTCAGCGTAGAGGGCGTAAGAAAACCAGTTGTTTACATATGAGACACGAAGCCCCATATGGTGATTGGTCTACTCCTATACCTCGTCTGTGCTGGGACCCACTTTGAGACTCGCAGTTTAACACGGGGGCTGGCAATCTTTGTTTATATATATCTCGTCGGTGCCCCAACGTCGAGATACTCTCGTCAGTTGTGGAACTAAGAACGTGGAACTATCACTGATCCACCGACGAGATATATATAAAGACTGCCAGCACCGACGAGATATATATAAAGACTGCCAGCACCGACGAGATATATATAAAGACTGCCAGCACCGACGAGATATATATATAAAGACTGCCAGCACCGACGAGATATATATAAAGACTGCCAGCACCGACGAGATATATATAAAGACTGCCAGCCCCCGTGTTAAACTGCGAGTCTCAAAGTGGGTCCCAGGTGGGTACTGGGAGCGGTCGGTGACGGCCCCAATGTCGAGATCTCAAATACCAACATCGCTAAACATGCTGCGCTCGCTACCTAAATAGAACATTTGCTCGTGAATTACGGAATAAACGTCAGTGACATAGGCAATAAATAACGTATAATGCGTAGAATGAAAATAATTATTTTTTATTTTATAATTTCATTACACTCTGATTGCCTTCTTATTTTCCATATTGTGCACCATTGTAATCATTATTTTATAATCGATAGTTTATAGGTGAAATTAATTAATTTGGAAATTATTGCGATATTTATAAAATAATGATTATTCAACAAAATATATTCTGTAATAGTTGTAGAATAAAAAAAAAAGAATAAATACAATATTCAAGTAATGACAAAATTCAATCGTTCTTATTGTGATCCGTAGTAAAAAACAGAAAATTAATTTTTTTACTTATTTAACCGATAATACCACTTCTAATGCTGGACTGCAATTATTCAAGTAAAGGTAGTAACGAAATAAAAGTGTTATGTAATGAAACTAACTTTCGACGGCTCTTATCCATATAAAGCTATTTGGTGGCACTATTATTGCAATTTGTACAAACACACAGATACACAGATTCTTATATCTTGCAATGCACGTTGTTTTTTTCTCCGTCAACCGATTTCGATGAAATTTTCAGTTTGTGTATCACTAACATAGAGGTAGAGATAAAAGTTTTGAAAAGTGTCTGTCATTTTAAGTTTTAATTATAATTCTATTGTTTGCTATTTTTTATACCTTATAGAATTGTTTCTTTACATTTAATATTCTTTATATTTTATCAGCAATAAACTTTATGTATAATCATTAATGGTATTGTTAAATTTAATTTTCTGTGAGTAATTGTCAATACATATACATTAGTAACCACATCTAGAGTTTTGCCCGAAATTCGGCTATTTGTCAGCAGCGAAAACCAATCTGTCGAACTCGAGACGGGAAGGATACGCCGCATCTCTTTCTTTTCATATGCTGTCCTTTTTTTGCGTCCGAAACTTCCGTTGTTCATTACACAAGTAAATATCATCGGAATTTTGTCATATTTGGTACCGTTCTCCGTAGAAAAATGCCACGAGTATGTTGGTGAAAGTCCGATAGAAAAATAATTAATAATGAGAAAAGTTTATTTTTTTATTTAAAGGCCTGAGCTCACGCCAGTCTTTCATCTTTTCCGAACGCTTCGCCTCTCCACGGCTCTTTCTTTCCCATACCCTGTCCTTCTTCGCGTCCGAAACTTCAATCGTTCATTACACAAGTAATTATCATCGAAATTATATCATATTTGGTTTCATTTTAATCAGAAAAATGCCACGAATATGTTGGTAAAAGTTGAAAAAAAAAAATAACGAAAAATAAAGAAGTTTTGTAATTGGATTAGTAGTGGTCTTCTGGTCTCCCACCGATATAGCCGACAATGTGTGGCCCACTCCTCGACGACGCGACGACGGTTCTCGAGTGTCGCTGTCTGCTTCTCCGTGCAACATTATATCGGAGACGGATATTCTCTCCGTTTGAATACCAGTCATTTTGGTGTGCCATAGGTTTCTTATGGCAGAGTTGGGCAAAATATTTATCTAAATAAAAATTTCGAATAACCAATAAAAGATAAAAAAATTTTTATTTGTTATTCGAAGGTTCGAATAAAAAAAGTATCTTTATTCGACGAGTATCGAATAAATAATTTTATCCGACGAAAAAAGATAATTCTTTTTATTCGAAGCGGATTTATTCGAACTTCGAATAATTTTTTCATCTTTTATCTGTATCTTTTATTCGAAGGCTTCGAATAAAGCTTCGAATAACTTTTGCCGAGCGCGGAGCTTCAACGACCCAGCGAGGACAGACGACATACAATGTAAGCGGATGGAGAATCGCGCACGAATGAAAGTTTAAACTTTTAGATTTTTCAATATATCCTCATAAAATTGTGACGAACGAATGGAGGGGATTTTCCTGATGAAAATGAGGTCAAATTCGGGTGTAATCGACCAAGTTTCACTGATATGTAATGTTACGATAAAAATTACAATCTCATTAAAGACAGTCCAAATGATGTCGTGTTTGGACTCATTTTGATCGGGATGAGCTCTACAACTCATTCGTATTAACAATATTGTTCGGATTAAAAACATAAAAGCATAAATTGCCAATAATGTTGGATTCTCCATCTGCTTACATTGTAGGCTGTTGGTCGGTCGCTGGTCTTTGAAGTTCCGAGCTCGTAGAGTCGCGAGATATCGGTGTGAAACAACTACCAATCCAATGGCAAAACTTCTTTATTTTTCATTATTTTTTTATGGGACTTGCGGCAAGTAATTAGTGGCATTCTTCTGATCAAAATGACACTAAACACGGTACAAATTGGACTGTATTTAGTATTTTTATCCGTCGATTTATTCGAAGGTTTCGGATAACTTTTGCCAGCTCGACGAATAAACGGCGAAGACGCCCGACGACACCCGATGAGCGCCGAACGTCGAAGACCCAGCGGCGACTGACAAACGGCATACAATGTAAACGTATGGAGGATCGAGCATTATTAGCAATTTATGCTTTTATGTTTTTAATCCGGACAATATTGTTAATACGAATGAGTTGTACAGCTTATCCCGATCAAAATGAGTCCAAACACGACATCATTTGGACTGTCTTTAATGAAATTGTAATTTTTATCGTAACATTACGTATCAATGAAACTTGTTCGATTACCCTCGAATTTGACCACATTTTAATCAGAAAAATCCCCTCCATTCGCTCGCCACAATTTTATGAGGATATATTGATAAATCTAAAAGTTTAAACTTTCATTCGTGCGCGATTCTCCATCCGCTTACATTGTATGTTGTTTGTCGTCGATGGATCTTTGAATCTCGGCGCTCGGTAAAAGTAATTCGAAGATTTATTAGAAGCCTTCGAATAGAAAATACAGATAAAAGGATTCTATAAATGATGAATGAAACAAAAGAATGTTGTGTCCTTTTAATTTCGTTACGCCTGTTACGCGAGTGCATCGAAGGAGACGTTTCTACATGGGGAAGCTTATATTCAGGTAAATCATATACATACATATATATTATTTTATATTGCATGCGCTTAGTAAATATCGCATTTACTATTATAGAAAGCTAGTGTTCCGTAATCTGCTTATTTTCTCTCTAATCACTTTGCTATCCTATTTCTCGCATACAATGAAGCGGAATGAACGGAAAACTCACTATAATAAGTGTGCCTATCCCTTTTGTGGTTTCACAAACCGTACTACAACGAACAATATTTCTTTTCATTCATTTCCAACGAGAGATAGTGATAGGTGCATAACGTGGCTGATTAACTGTGGCGTAGATGATTGGGTGGAAATGTCTGATAAAAAATTACAAAATCAATATGTGTGCAGTCAACATTTTTCTAATCATTCTTTTTACGCGTCGGGTAGACTGCGCAAAGATGCCGTACCGGAAATTTTTCATTCGTCCGATATGAATAATAATAGTTTTAGCACTGAGTCAGACACTATGTCTATACAGGATGACATGTCATCAATACAAAGTTGTAATGGTTTGGAACAGCAGCTAATGGAAACCCAGGTGCAATTAGAGCAAGAGAAGAAACAATATAAGGCTCTTCGCTTGCAATTGCGGGCAAAGTGTAAGGCAATAAATCGGTTGCAAGATAAGCTTTCTTCAGGCAATATCGATGATACATGTTTGAAGAACGCAATTTCTAAAAGAATTTCCGGCTACTTATTGACATTTGTCATCCTCATATTGTTTAAACTCAAATCGTGGCGAATTTTTTCGAAAAAGGAGCAACAATTATGCATTACAATGCACTACACTTCTCCCGTTTTCTACCATAAAATGCGTGAAATTTTTGGTTTTCATTTGCCAAGTCCATCCACAATTAGTCGATGGTTCGGGAAAATCGACATTTGGCCAAGAATTTGTCCAAATTTATTTAACGCGATAAAATTAAAATCTTCTTACATGGAAATTGCAGATCGTAATTCCACCCTTGTATTTGATGAAATGGCCATCAAAACGGCAGGTCATTGAAGGTTTCGAAGATTTAGGATTTTTGGGTAGAAATGTAGCTGTGGGTACACAGGTTCTTGTATATATGATACGCGGGCTGTTCACTAATTGGAAACAACCTTTGGCTTTCTTTGTATCAAAAACTGGTGTTAAAAAACACGATTTATCAATTATTTTAGATGAAATATTAGATGCATTGCATGAGACAGGTTTGAAAGTCAGAGCAGTTGTTTCCGATCAGGGAAGTAGTTATCAAAGCGTAGCAGATGAACGTGTTTCTGTTGAAAAGCCATTTTTTATAAGAAATGGTCAAAAAATTTATTACATTTTTGATTATTTATTTATTTATTCAAGAGCATTAGGAATAATTTATCAAATTATGATTTTTCTATTAATGACTGTATAGTTTCGTGGCGCGATGTAGTACTTCTCTGGAATTTGGAGAAAGATAAAAGTACGCGAGCAGCTTACAAATTATCCGATAAACATTTTTTTCCAAATTCTTTTGATAAAATGAAGTGTAAGCTTGCTCTTCAAGTTTTTAGCAAAAGAGTGTCAGCTGCTATGTTTACCGCTTCACTCACTGGTAGCATTAATACAAATACTGTACAACACACAGCTAGTTTCTTTGAAACGCTTAATGATTTGCTTGGTAATTTAAACAGTCGATCTACCAGTGATCCAAATCCCATGAAGCGTGCTACTTCGTGTTTTAATAACATTGATCAACATTTAATTGCGCATGTTACCAACATGAGCAATTGGTTTGTACTTTCTTCTAACGGTCGTAAAACACATCCATGTCTTTTGCGATTACGGCAATCTATAAATGCCACCCTGCAGTTGTGGAACGATTTAAAAGAAGAAGGCAGTATGTTCCTTATAACATCACGCTTAAACAGCGATTGCATTGAAAATTTTTTTTCCGTTCTTCGAATGCACGGTGGCACCTATGATCGCAATCCTTCGGTAAAAGCGGTGCGTCTTGCAATTCAAAAAAATATATTATTGAATTTGAATCGTAGTATACATAGTGGTATCTGCATGCCTGATGACGATGCACCGTTAATGCCGGGGGATATGATAGCACAATGTGAATCAGCCACGTTGGAATCAGATGCTTCATTGTCTGCTATCCAAGAGAACACAGATGATGATAGTTTTGATGACAATATTGAAATCGATAATATTGAAGAACTGTCAACATCGGTGTGCTAGCTAGAATCGTGTGCGATTGAATACTTTGCAGGGTATATCGCTAAAAAATGTATTGAAAAATCGGGATGTCGTAGGTGTTACGATATGTTTTTGGAGAATAATGCAACGTTCACACGAGACGAGCAACTACTGTTATCCTTTAGAGCATATATTGTACACGATAACATTGAATTTGGGCATCTTTGTGTCCCGAGTGTACATTTTTCGGCCATTTTTAAAATTATAAATAAAACTTTTGACATGGTTTACCCATCCATACGCAGCGAGGCATTCATATTAGATAAACTATCGATATTTTCGATAATTTCACGTTCTGTGGAACAGAAATATCCAAACTGCTTTAACCAAGACGAATGCGCTGAACATAAGAAAGACATTGTATATTTTACATTAACAGTAAAAATTCATAAGGATACAGTGTGGCTCGGCAAGAAATGTAGATGTATAAAAAAATCCGCGAAAACATTTTCCAAATTATCGCATTTCAGACATGTTTAAATTTTTTCATTTTTATCGATAATCCTGTTGGTATTTCAATATACTTTTTAAGTGTGTCTATAATAAATTCATTAAAATCAGTTATTAATCATATTTTCGGAATTTCATGCATAGAGATTTGCGTATACGTAGTGTATATGAAATTCTGGAAACTAGGTTAATAAACATTTTGTAAATGATTTTTTTATAGAAGCAATTAAGAAATATATACAGCTGCATTGTAATATTTGGAATACATTTGTAGTTGCTTTGGCTCGAGGAATATGGTGATTGTAGTAGTTTTGTTTTGTATGTTTTATTATCATGCAAAGACTTTGTATTATATTCTTAACGATTTTTTTTGCTTGATTTATTCTTTTTTTCACGATTCGGAGTACACTCAATGTTCTTTTACTTAATAAAATGTTCTAAATATATAACTTCGTGTATTTTATTGTGGTGTATACGTTTGTACACGTATGCTGATGTTGGTAAACATTTAATGTACTCTGGGATGGATAAGACCTTCTTTCACGCCTTCACGTGGCCCATCCTGTTAATTTTATTACTTTGACCACTACTACATGTACTACATCACTGCATTGGGAAGTAATAGAAGAACTAAGATGAAAGAGTGGCATGCTATTACAATTGCATTATACGTAGAATGGTATATCTGGTTTTAATAGTAACGTGGCTTGACTTTTAAAGCCCAATAACTAGTAGAATTTATTACATATGTAAAAGTATGTTTTTATGTCTAATTGTAATGTATTCTTTCTAGGAGATCATCTGCGCATATACATATATAATGTACATGTACGTAGTATATGTAGGGAGCATCAAGAAGCACAAATTCACCCACATGCGGAGGAATTCGTATTAAAAACATTATTATGTATTTTTGCTAGTATTTAAATATATCATTATTAATGTTACTTTTTTGGTAAATATTCCGCGTAATTATGTATATTTATTTACACTTTATTCCTACACACTTCCTTAACTTCCTTTTCATTCTATTTATGGCGTGTTTGGACTCATTTTTACCAGAAAAATATTTACAATTTATTGTTCATATTTTCATAACATGACAATAAATTATTACAAAAATTAGATTTTTATTAGTAAGCAATGCTTATGAGCTTGCATTGTTGTGTCCGGCAGCTGCTTGCCTGACTGACAATGAGCCACTGAAATTCTCAAGACCACGATCGGAAGACGAAAGGCAACATTGTAACACATTGCCTATTAATAATGAACAACCAGAACTCAACTGTCTTATTATTAAAAATATCGTAATGAAAATATTATGAGCCGATTGGAGATGTTTTTCTGATAAAAACGAATCTAAATTCGCTATAAATCGGAGAATAACGAAGACTAAATTAATATTGAAAACTCTTATGGAAAACGGTTTCGGTAACGAATCTTGGGGGGGGGGGGTCTATCCCCTCCGCCGACTCGTAACGTCGTCTGAGCTGCCTGCTCGACTATTCGACGCGTTCCACCGATTAGCGCAATCGATTCCCGGTTCGGCGAAGCGCACATTTTGCTACAACTTTTAAACTAAAAGAAAATATCAATGCGAAATTAGGACTAATTCTTTTTAAAAATCGGGTTTAATGGTGTATACAGAAATAAGTTCTATATTTTTTAAGTAATTTTTCTTTTGTCCATTTTTAAGACATAGCCAGATAAGATGATGAAAAGTGCTCCCAAACCAAATTTATTTTGAGTCGCACCATGCTCAACAAAAAATTATAAAAAAAATTCATCAATATTCTACCTAATATCATACACGACTAAGATTTTTTTCATAATTTTTGGTTGCAAAATCGATTTTTAAACAAATCCGAAAGCATAAAATTGACGATTTTATATCGAAGTTTTCAGTTGACCACGTTTATGTTATTATGTTATTTGTGTCTCATCGTGATTATTAATATGAATTTTTTTCGAAAAAACGATTTTGCAAACCAAAAATTATGAAAAAAATCTCAGTCGTGTATGATATTAGATAGTATATTCATGAATTTTTTCGTAATTTTTTGTTGAGCATGGTGCGACTAAAAATTAATTTGGTTTGGAGGCACTTTTGACCATCTTATCCGGCTTTATCTTAAAAATCAACAATAAAAATTATTTCAGAAATATAGAACATATTTCAGTATACGACATAAAACCCGATTTAAAAAAAATTTTTTAAATTGATATCTTTTTTAGTTTTAAATTTGTAACAAAATGTGCGTCTCGCCGAACCGGGAATCGATTGCGGTTCAGGCGCTCGATATTTTGGTAATGTGACGACGATACGTCTGAGTGGGGCCAAGCCGGCGAAAGGGTTTGCGCCCACCCCTGCCGCGTGGGACGGCGCGCCGCGCCGCGGCGACCCATGATTCTGGCATCACGACTGGACGAGTCTGATCGAGCTCGATGAATGCAGTTGTGTTCGTACGTGTCGTACTACATATTGCGTTCGTCGTTTATTTTCTCACTACAAACGTGAAAGAAAATAACACAACTACATTCTGAGTCACATAGATTGACATCTCGCAAAAAACGATCAACTACATAATTATTGATTAATTAATTCTGAACTCTTTCGAATTTCACAATTAATATTAATTCATATTTTACATGATTCTTTAAAGCTAACATTTATGTTGTTTAAATGAAATATACATGAAAATATATAGTAAATTTCAATTTAATTTCTTTTTCAAATTCAGTTACAAAATACAGGGTGGCCCACATAACTCTGAACAGCTCAATATCTCGAAAACTATGCCATCGATTTTAAAGTTCTTAGTCTTAAATTGCATGGAACTGAAGGGCCTTTCTGACTACATAAACGTGAAGTGGCCTCCCTTCCCTTTTAACGGGGGAGGGGAGGTACCTTTATAATTTTAAATGGAACCCCCTATAAAATGTTACATATTTAGATTCTACCGGAAAAAACAAGTCAATTTTGTCTGAAACATTTTTTTGTCAGATACTTCCATGATGAGATATAACAGTTTGAAGTTTCGAGTTGTAGGTACTTGAAGCGCTCGGAAATAGCGTTATGGAATTATACGCGCTCGAGTCCTTTGCTTATTCGTGAAGAAATAAAATGTACTTTAAATTAAATGTTCAAAATGTCCTCCACGGGCTTGTAAACATTTATTTACTCGAAACATCAAAGTTGTTCTAACACTTTTTAACATTTCGGGAGTCACTGAAGCGCAAGCGTCATGTATTCTTTGTTTCATATCCTCTTTTGTCGTCGGCGGTTCAAACATAACTTTGTCCTTTACATATCCCCATAAGAAAAAATCTAATGGTGTTAGATCGGGGGATCGAGGAGGCCATTGACGAGGTCCCCCACGATCTATCCATTTGTTCCCAAATTTTTCGTTCAAAAATTGCCTGGTGATGATTGCAAAATGTGGAGGAGCGCCGTCTTGTTGGAACCACATTTCTCTTCTAACGTGCAGTGGCACATCTTCCAAAAGCGCAGGCAAATGATTTTTTAAGAAATCACAATAACTTGCAGATGTTACAGTTTCTTGAAAAAAATAAGGTCCAATCACAAAATCTCCTATTAGGCCACACCAAACATTTAAAGACCATCGATGTTGAAAGGGAACACATCGCATCCAATTTGGGTTTTCCACGGCCCAATAATGCAGATTATGTCTATTTACATGCCCTGAATTCATAAAAGTGGCCTCATCGGAAAAAAGTATTAT
The DNA here is from genome assembly GCF_050948215.1 of Halictus rubicundus. Classification (NCBI taxonomy): domain Eukaryota; kingdom Metazoa; phylum Arthropoda; class Insecta; order Hymenoptera; family Halictidae; genus Halictus; species Halictus rubicundus. The sequence continues at coordinate 9,182 of NW_027489180.1, read as the reverse complement.
GCACAAAAAGTCATTTTCCACAACACCCTGCAGCCACTCACAAAATCTTACGCGGTGATCGTAATCTGCTATCGAAAGCTCTTGTGATAAAACCATGTGATATGGATGATACTTTTGCCGTTTCAAAATTCGTTGAATTGATGAACGACTAATATGTGATGTTTGTGCAAGTGTGCGTTGACTAATATGAGGATTTAATGTAATTGCAGCAAGAATACTGGCACTATTATTTTCATTAGTGACAGCTTTAGGTTTATTGCGAGTTTTTTTACACAATTCACCGTGCTCGCGAAGCCGCTTTTCTAAATTATGAAATGTTGCATGACATTTTTTGATCCCATAACGTTCAAAAAACACCTAACGTTAATAACATATTCACTTCTGTGTCAAAAGTAGCCATAATCACAATGTTACTGCTTGAATAACAGCTCTAAACTGAAAACATTTTCATAGATAAGTGAGTCAAACTCAAGAATTGTAAATATTGTTGTTTGTGTTTCTTCATGAATAAGCAAAGGACTCAAGCGCGTATAATTCCATAACGCTATTTCCGAGCGCTTCAAGTACCTGCAACTCGAAACTTCAAACTGTTAGATCTCATCATGGAAGTATCTGACAAAAAAATGTTTCAGACAAAATTGACTTTGTAGCATGTATAGAAAATTCGAGACGGAAAAGTAAAACAAAACGCGGAACGACAAGCTTCTAGAAGTTTCGCGAAGGGAGTTTGTAGGCAATCACGCGGGGAAGCGACGCGAGGGGAGCGCTCGAAAAGTCGAATCACGCTTAACGACCGGGTGTTGATTTCACGTTCGCGGATAGCAACGAATTTATATAAATAGAGGGATCACGGAGGGACTCGGCCTATTTGCTATTCCGAGAGAGAGGACGAGGTAAGGACCACGGCCGCTCTTGGTTAGCATTAGCACCCCGGCAGGAGAGTACGGCGATAATACCTGGACGCCTGTCGGGAGAACGGGAGAGGACGGGAGTCTGTTCCTGGTCGCTCGTTCGACATGGAGAGTACGGCGATAATACCTGGACGCCTGTCGAACGAGAGAGAACGGGTCAACTCCTGGCCGCCCAGGGCTCGGCAGGAGAGTACGGCGACAATACCTGGACGCCTGCCGAGAGGGAACGGAAGAGTGTTCCTGGCCGCTCGTCTCGACAAGGAGAGTACGGCGATAATACCTGGACGCCTTGTCGAGCGAGAGAGGACAGAGCATCTTCGGATCGGTTGCGAAAATACCACGGAACCTAGCTAGAGTATACGTGTGATGAGAGAAAGTTTGCATGATTGTGATTTATAATGCGAGCAATTGAATGAATTTATACATATACCTCACTTTCCTGTACCCCTGTTCCTAACCCAAAAATAAATTCTTTTATCCAGCATATCCTGATTAAATCCTTACTCATGGCTACAACTTGTTTTTTTCCGGTAGAATCTAAATATGTAACATTTTATAGGGGGTTCCATTTAAAATTACAAAGGTACCTCCCCTCCCCCATTAAAGGGGAAGGGAGGCCACTTCACGTTTATGTAGTCAGAAAGGCCCTTCAGTTCCATGCAATTTAAGACTAAGAACTTTAAAATCGATGGCATAGTTTTCGAGATATTGAGCTGTTCAGAGTTATGTGGGCCACCCTGTATATTCGAAATGGATGCGCATCAATAGTGTTAAAAAATTATAGAAATGCGAATAATAATTATACGTATGGAGAAATGTATAAATAAAATGTATAAAATAAATGTATGAAAATTGTATTTCTATAATTTGAAAATGTGGTATCTATATTTATTTAATGTTATATTTGTAATAATTAATATTATATTATTTATGACATCAAATAAAAAAATATAATTTGAACATATAGTCATCACGTACATAACTCGTCAATCATTTGTATTTGACCAGATTTGATCATTCTTGTGGATCTAGTTCCAGCAGTTATCGTTCGTCAGCGTAGAGGGCGTAAGAAAACCAGTTGTTTACATATGAGACACGAAGCCCCATATGGTGATTGGTCTACTCCTATACCTCGTCTGTGCTGGGACCCACTTTGAGACTCGCAGTTTAACACGGGGGCTGGCAATCTTTGTTTATATATATCTCGTCGGTGCCCCAACGTCGAGATACTCTCGTCAGTTGTGGAACTAAGAACGTGGAACTATCACTGATCCACCGACGAGATATATATAAAGACTGCCAGCACCGACGAGATATATATAAAGACTGCCAGCACCGACGAGATATATATAAAGACTGCCAGCACCGACGAGATATATATATAAAGACTGCCAGCACCGACGAGATATATATAAAGACTGCCAGCACCGACGAGATATATATAAAGACTGCCAGCCCCCGTGTTAAACTGCGAGTCTCAAAGTGGGTCCCAGGTGGGTACTGGGAGCGGTCGGTGACGGCCCCAATGTCGAGATCTCAAATACCAACATCGCTAAACATGCTGCGCTCGCTACCTAAATAGAACATTTGCTCGTGAATTACGGAATAAACGTCAGTGACATAGGCAATAAATAACGTATAATGCGTAGAATGAAAATAATTATTTTTTATTTTATAATTTCATTACACTCTGATTGCCTTCTTATTTTCCATATTGTGCACCATTGTAATCATTATTTTATAATCGATAGTTTATAGGTGAAATTAATTAATTTGGAAATTATTGCGATATTTATAAAATAATGATTATTCAACAAAATATATTCTGTAATAGTTGTAGAATAAAAAAAAAAGAATAAATACAATATTCAAGTAATGACAAAATTCAATCGTTCTTATTGTGATCCGTAGTAAAAAACAGAAAATTAATTTTTTTACTTATTTAACCGATAATACCACTTCTAATGCTGGACTGCAATTATTCAAGTAAAGGTAGTAACGAAATAAAAGTGTTATGTAATGAAACTAACTTTCGACGGCTCTTATCCATATAAAGCTATTTGGTGGCACTATTATTGCAATTTGTACAAACACACAGATACACAGATTCTTATATCTTGCAATGCACGTTGTTTTTTTCTCCGTCAACCGATTTCGATGAAATTTTCAGTTTGTGTATCACTAACATAGAGGTAGAGATAAAAGTTTTGAAAAGTGTCTGTCATTTTAAGTTTTAATTATAATTCTATTGTTTGCTATTTTTTATACCTTATAGAATTGTTTCTTTACATTTAATATTCTTTATATTTTATCAGCAATAAACTTTATGTATAATCATTAATGGTATTGTTAAATTTAATTTTCTGTGAGTAATTGTCAATACATATACATTAGTAACCACATCTAGAGTTTTGCCCGAAATTCGGCTATTTGTCAGCAGCGAAAACCAATCTGTCGAACTCGAGACGGGAAGGATACGCCGCATCTCTTTCTTTTCATATGCTGTCCTTTTTTTGCGTCCGAAACTTCCGTTGTTCATTACACAAGTAAATATCATCGGAATTTTGTCATATTTGGTACCGTTCTCCGTAGAAAAATGCCACGAGTATGTTGGTGAAAGTCCGATAGAAAAATAATTAATAATGAGAAAAGTTTATTTTTTTATTTAAAGGCCTGAGCTCACGCCAGTCTTTCATCTTTTCCGAACGCTTCGCCTCTCCACGGCTCTTTCTTTCCCATACCCTGTCCTTCTTCGCGTCCGAAACTTCAATCGTTCATTACACAAGTAATTATCATCGAAATTATATCATATTTGGTTTCATTTTAATCAGAAAAATGCCACGAATATGTTGGTAAAAGTTGAAAAAAAAAAATAACGAAAAATAAAGAAGTTTTGTAATTGGATTAGTAGTGGTCTTCTGGTCTCCCACCGATATAGCCGACAATGTGTGGCCCACTCCTCGACGACGCGACGACGGTTCTCGAGTGTCGCTGTCTGCTTCTCCGTGCAACATTATATCGGAGACGGATATTCTCTCCGTTTGAATACCAGTCATTTTGGTGTGCCATAGGTTTCTTATGGCAGAGTTGGGCAAAATATTTATCTAAATAAAAATTTCGAATAACCAATAAAAGATAAAAAAATTTTTATTTGTTATTCGAAGGTTCGAATAAAAAAAGTATCTTTATTCGACGAGTATCGAATAAATAATTTTATCCGACGAAAAAAGATAATTCTTTTTATTCGAAGCGGATTTATTCGAACTTCGAATAATTTTTTCATCTTTTATCTGTATCTTTTATTCGAAGGCTTCGAATAAAGCTTCGAATAACTTTTGCCGAGCGCGGAGCTTCAACGACCCAGCGAGGACAGACGACATACAATGTAAGCGGATGGAGAATCGCGCACGAATGAAAGTTTAAACTTTTAGATTTTTCAATATATCCTCATAAAATTGTGACGAACGAATGGAGGGGATTTTCCTGATGAAAATGAGGTCAAATTCGGGTGTAATCGACCAAGTTTCACTGATATGTAATGTTACGATAAAAATTACAATCTCATTAAAGACAGTCCAAATGATGTCGTGTTTGGACTCATTTTGATCGGGATGAGCTCTACAACTCATTCGTATTAACAATATTGTTCGGATTAAAAACATAAAAGCATAAATTGCCAATAATGTTGGATTCTCCATCTGCTTACATTGTAGGCTGTTGGTCGGTCGCTGGTCTTTGAAGTTCCGAGCTCGTAGAGTCGCGAGATATCGGTGTGAAACAACTACCAATCCAATGGCAAAACTTCTTTATTTTTCATTATTTTTTTATGGGACTTGCGGCAAGTAATTAGTGGCATTCTTCTGATCAAAATGACACTAAACACGGTACAAATTGGACTGTATTTAGTATTTTTATCCGTCGATTTATTCGAAGGTTTCGGATAACTTTTGCCAGCTCGACGAATAAACGGCGAAGACGCCCGACGACACCCGATGAGCGCCGAACGTCGAAGACCCAGCGGCGACTGACAAACGGCATACAATGTAAACGTATGGAGGATCGAGCATTATTAGCAATTTATGCTTTTATGTTTTTAATCCGGACAATATTGTTAATACGAATGAGTTGTACAGCTTATCCCGATCAAAATGAGTCCAAACACGACATCATTTGGACTGTCTTTAATGAAATTGTAATTTTTATCGTAACATTACGTATCAATGAAACTTGTTCGATTACCCTCGAATTTGACCACATTTTAATCAGAAAAATCCCCTCCATTCGCTCGCCACAATTTTATGAGGATATATTGATAAATCTAAAAGTTTAAACTTTCATTCGTGCGCGATTCTCCATCCGCTTACATTGTATGTTGTTTGTCGTCGATGGATCTTTGAATCTCGGCGCTCGGTAAAAGTAATTCGAAGATTTATTAGAAGCCTTCGAATAGAAAATACAGATAAAAGGATTCTATAAATGATGAATGAAACAAAAGAATGTTGTGTCCTTTTAATTTCGTTACGCCTGTTACGCGAGTGCATCGAAGGAGACGTTTCTACATGGGGAAGCTTATATTCAGGTAAATCATATACATACATATATATTATTTTATATTGCATGCGCTTAGTAAATATCGCATTTACTATTATAGAAAGCTAGTGTTCCGTAATCTGCTTATTTTCTCTCTAATCACTTTGCTATCCTATTTCTCGCATACAATGAAGCGGAATGAACGGAAAACTCACTATAATAAGTGTGCCTATCCCTTTTGTGGTTTCACAAACCGTACTACAACGAACAATATTTCTTTTCATTCATTTCCAACGAGAGATAGTGATAGGTGCATAACGTGGCTGATTAACTGTGGCGTAGATGATTGGGTGGAAATGTCTGATAAAAAATTACAAAATCAATATGTGTGCAGTCAACATTTTTCTAATCATTCTTTTTACGCGTCGGGTAGACTGCGCAAAGATGCCGTACCGGAAATTTTTCATTCGTCCGATATGAATAATAATAGTTTTAGCACTGAGTCAGACACTATGTCTATACAGGATGACATGTCATCAATACAAAGTTGTAATGGTTTGGAACAGCAGCTAATGGAAACCCAGGTGCAATTAGAGCAAGAGAAGAAACAATATAAGGCTCTTCGCTTGCAATTGCGGGCAAAGTGTAAGGCAATAAATCGGTTGCAAGATAAGCTTTCTTCAGGCAATATCGATGATACATGTTTGAAGAACGCAATTTCTAAAAGAATTTCCGGCTACTTATTGACATTTGTCATCCTCATATTGTTTAAACTCAAATCGTGGCGAATTTTTTCGAAAAAGGAGCAACAATTATGCATTACAATGCACTACACTTCTCCCGTTTTCTACCATAAAATGCGTGAAATTTTTGGTTTTCATTTGCCAAGTCCATCCACAATTAGTCGATGGTTCGGGAAAATCGACATTTGGCCAAGAATTTGTCCAAATTTATTTAACGCGATAAAATTAAAATCTTCTTACATGGAAATTGCAGATCGTAATTCCACCCTTGTATTTGATGAAATGGCCATCAAAACGGCAGGTCATTGAAGGTTTCGAAGATTTAGGATTTTTGGGTAGAAATGTAGCTGTGGGTACACAGGTTCTTGTATATATGATACGCGGGCTGTTCACTAATTGGAAACAACCTTTGGCTTTCTTTGTATCAAAAACTGGTGTTAAAAAACACGATTTATCAATTATTTTAGATGAAATATTAGATGCATTGCATGAGACAGGTTTGAAAGTCAGAGCAGTTGTTTCCGATCAGGGAAGTAGTTATCAAAGCGTAGCAGATGAACGTGTTTCTGTTGAAAAGCCATTTTTTATAAGAAATGGTCAAAAAATTTATTACATTTTTGATTATTTATTTATTTATTCAAGAGCATTAGGAATAATTTATCAAATTATGATTTTTCTATTAATGACTGTATAGTTTCGTGGCGCGATGTAGTACTTCTCTGGAATTTGGAGAAAGATAAAAGTACGCGAGCAGCTTACAAATTATCCGATAAACATTTTTTTCCAAATTCTTTTGATAAAATGAAGTGTAAGCTTGCTCTTCAAGTTTTTAGCAAAAGAGTGTCAGCTGCTATGTTTACCGCTTCACTCACTGGTAGCATTAATACAAATACTGTACAACACACAGCTAGTTTCTTTGAAACGCTTAATGATTTGCTTGGTAATTTAAACAGTCGATCTACCAGTGATCCAAATCCCATGAAGCGTGCTACTTCGTGTTTTAATAACATTGATCAACATTTAATTGCGCATGTTACCAACATGAGCAATTGGTTTGTACTTTCTTCTAACGGTCGTAAAACACATCCATGTCTTTTGCGATTACGGCAATCTATAAATGCCACCCTGCAGTTGTGGAACGATTTAAAAGAAGAAGGCAGTATGTTCCTTATAACATCACGCTTAAACAGCGATTGCATTGAAAATTTTTTTTCCGTTCTTCGAATGCACGGTGGCACCTATGATCGCAATCCTTCGGTAAAAGCGGTGCGTCTTGCAATTCAAAAAAATATATTATTGAATTTGAATCGTAGTATACATAGTGGTATCTGCATGCCTGATGACGATGCACCGTTAATGCCGGGGGATATGATAGCACAATGTGAATCAGCCACGTTGGAATCAGATGCTTCATTGTCTGCTATCCAAGAGAACACAGATGATGATAGTTTTGATGACAATATTGAAATCGATAATATTGAAGAACTGTCAACATCGGTGTGCTAGCTAGAATCGTGTGCGATTGAATACTTTGCAGGGTATATCGCTAAAAAATGTATTGAAAAATCGGGATGTCGTAGGTGTTACGATATGTTTTTGGAGAATAATGCAACGTTCACACGAGACGAGCAACTACTGTTATCCTTTAGAGCATATATTGTACACGATAACATTGAATTTGGGCATCTTTGTGTCCCGAGTGTACATTTTTCGGCCATTTTTAAAATTATAAATAAAACTTTTGACATGGTTTACCCATCCATACGCAGCGAGGCATTCATATTAGATAAACTATCGATATTTTCGATAATTTCACGTTCTGTGGAACAGAAATATCCAAACTGCTTTAACCAAGACGAATGCGCTGAACATAAGAAAGACATTGTATATTTTACATTAACAGTAAAAATTCATAAGGATACAGTGTGGCTCGGCAAGAAATGTAGATGTATAAAAAAATCCGCGAAAACATTTTCCAAATTATCGCATTTCAGACATGTTTAAATTTTTTCATTTTTATCGATAATCCTGTTGGTATTTCAATATACTTTTTAAGTGTGTCTATAATAAATTCATTAAAATCAGTTATTAATCATATTTTCGGAATTTCATGCATAGAGATTTGCGTATACGTAGTGTATATGAAATTCTGGAAACTAGGTTAATAAACATTTTGTAAATGATTTTTTTATAGAAGCAATTAAGAAATATATACAGCTGCATTGTAATATTTGGAATACATTTGTAGTTGCTTTGGCTCGAGGAATATGGTGATTGTAGTAGTTTTGTTTTGTATGTTTTATTATCATGCAAAGACTTTGTATTATATTCTTAACGATTTTTTTTGCTTGATTTATTCTTTTTTTCACGATTCGGAGTACACTCAATGTTCTTTTACTTAATAAAATGTTCTAAATATATAACTTCGTGTATTTTATTGTGGTGTATACGTTTGTACACGTATGCTGATGTTGGTAAACATTTAATGTACTCTGGGATGGATAAGACCTTCTTTCACGCCTTCACGTGGCCCATCCTGTTAATTTTATTACTTTGACCACTACTACATGTACTACATCACTGCATTGGGAAGTAATAGAAGAACTAAGATGAAAGAGTGGCATGCTATTACAATTGCATTATACGTAGAATGGTATATCTGGTTTTAATAGTAACGTGGCTTGACTTTTAAAGCCCAATAACTAGTAGAATTTATTACATATGTAAAAGTATGTTTTTATGTCTAATTGTAATGTATTCTTTCTAGGAGATCATCTGCGCATATACATATATAATGTACATGTACGTAGTATATGTAGGGAGCATCAAGAAGCACAAATTCACCCACATGCGGAGGAATTCGTATTAAAAACATTATTATGTATTTTTGCTAGTATTTAAATATATCATTATTAATGTTACTTTTTTGGTAAATATTCCGCGTAATTATGTATATTTATTTACACTTTATTCCTACACACTTCCTTAACTTCCTTTT
>NW_027489179.1:0-79563 GCF_050948215.1 Halictus rubicundus | reverse complement strand
AGAGGATAGGATAGGATTGAGGATAGGAGAGGATAGAGGATAGGATAGGATAGAGGATAGGATAGGATAGAGGATAGGATAGAGCATAGGATAGGATAGAGGATAGGTTAGAATAGAGGATAGGATAGAGGATAGGATAGAGGATAGGATAGGATAGAGGATAGGATAGGATAGAGGATAGGATAGGATAGAGGATAGGAGAGCATTCGGGATAGGATAGAGAATATTATAGGATAGAGGATAGGATAGGATAGAGGAAAAGATATAATAGAGGATAGGATAGGATAGAGAATAGGATAGGATAGATGATAGGATAGGATAGAGGATAGGATCGGATAGAGGATAGGATAGGATAGAGGATAGGATAGGATAGAGGATAGGATAGGATAGAGGATAGGATCGGATAGAGGATAGGATACGATAGAGGATAGTATAGGATAGAGGATAGGATGGGATAGAGAATAGTATAGGATAAATGATATTATAGGATACAGGATAGGATAGGGTAGAGGATAGGATAGAGAATAGGATAGGATGGAGGATAGGATAGGATAGAGGATAGAATCGGATAGAGGATAGGAGAGGATTCAGGATAGGATAGAGAATATTATAGGATAGAGGATAGGATAGGATAGAGGAAACGATATTATAGAGGATAGGATAGGATAGAGGATAGGATAGGATAGAGGGTAGGATAGGATAGAGGATAGGATAGGATAGAGGATAGGATAGGATAGGGGATAGGATAGGATAGAGGATAGGATAGGATAGAGGATAGGATAGGATAGAGGATAGGATAGGATAGAGGATAGGATAGGATAGTGGATAGGTTAGAATAGAGGATAGGATAGAGGATAGGATAGGATAGAGGATAGGATAGGATAGAGGATAGGATAGGATAGAGGATAGGATAGGATAGAGGATAGGATAGGATAGAGGATAGGATAGGATAGAGGATAGGATAGGATAGAGGATAGGATAGGATAGAGGATAGGATAGGATAGAGGATAGGATAGGATAGAGGATAGGATATGATAGAGGATAGGAGGACATTCAGGATAGGATAGAGAATATTATAGGATAGAGGATAGGATAGGATAGAGGAAACGATATTATAGAGGATAGGATAAGATAGAGGATAGGATAGGATAGAGGATAGGATAGGATAGAGGATAGGATAGGATAGAGGATAGGATAGGATAGAGGATAGGATAGGATACAGGGTAGGATAGAGGATAGGATAGAGGATAGGATAGGATAGAGGATAGGATAGGATAGAGGATAGGATAGGATAGAGGATAGGATAGGATAGAGGATAGGATAGGATAGAGGATAGGATAGGATAGAGGATAGGATAGGATAGAGGATAGGATAGGATAGAGGACAGGAGAGGATTCAGGATAGGATAGAGAATATTATAGGATAGAGGATAGGATAGGATAGAGGAAACGATATTATAGAGGATAGGATAGGATAGGATAGAGGATAGGATAGGATAGAGGATAGGAGAGGATTCGGGGATAGGATAGAGAATATTATAGGATAGAGGATAGGATAGGATAGAGGAAAAGATATAATAGAGGATAGGATAGGATAGAGAATAGGATAGGATAGATGATAGGATAGGATAGAGGATAGGATCGGATAGAGGATAGGATAGGATAGAGGATAGGATAGGATAGAGGATAGGATAGGATAGAGGATAGGATCGGATAGAGGATAGGATACGATAGAGGATAGTATAGGATAGAGGATAGGATGGGATAGAGAATAGTATAGGATAAATGATATTATAGGATACAGGATAGGATAGGGTAGAGGATAGGATAGAGAATAGGATAGGATGGAGGATAGGATAGGATAGAGGATAGAATCGGATAGAGGATAGGAGAGAATAGAGGATAGGAGAGGATTCAGGATAGGATAGAGAATATTATAGGATAGAGGATAGGATAGGATAGAGGAAACGATATTATAGAGGATAGGATAGGATAGAGGATAGGATAGGATAGAGGGTAGGATAGGATAGAGGATAGGATATGATAGAGGATAGGATAGGATAGGGGATAGGATAGGATAGAGGATAGGATAGGATAGAGGATAGGATAGGATAGAGGATAGGATAGGATAGAGGATAGGATAGGATAGTGGATAGGTTAGAATAGAGGATAGGATAGAGGATAGGATAGGATAGAGGATAGGATAGGATAGAGGATAGGATAGGATAGAGGATAGGATAGGATAGAGGATAGGATATGATAGAGGATAGGAGGACATTCAGGATAGGATAGAGAATATTATAGGATAGAGGATAGGAAAGGATAGAGGAAACGATATTATAGAGGATAGGATAGGATAGAGGATAGGATAGGATAGAGGATAGGATAGGATAGAGGATAGGATAGGATAGAGGGTAGGATAGAGGATAGGATAGAGGATAGGATAGGATAGAGGATAGGATAGGATAGAGGATAGGATAGGATAGAGGATAGGATAGGATAGAGGATAGGATAGGATAGAGGATAGGATAGGGTAGAGGATAGGATAGGATAGAGGATAGGATAGGATAGAGGACAGGGGAGGATTCAGGATAGGATAGAGAATATTATAGGATAGAGGATAGGATAGGATAGAGGAAACGATATTATAGAGGATAGGATAGGATACAGGATAGGATAGGATAGAGGATAGGATAGGATAGAGGATAGGATAGGATAGAGGATAGGATAGGATAGAGGATAGGATAGGATAGAGGATAGGATAGGATAGAGGATAGGATAGGATAGAGGATAGGATAGGATAGAGGATAGGATAGGATAGAGGATAGGATAGGGTAGAGGATAGGATAGGATAGAGGATAGGATAGGATAGAGGATAGGATAGGATTGAGGATAGGATAGGATAGAGGATAGGATAGGATAGAGGATAGGATAGGATAGAGGATAGGATCGAGCATAGGATAGGATAGAGGATAGGTTAGAATAGAGGATAGGATAGAGGATAGGATAGTATAGAGGATAGGATAGGATAGAGGATAGGATAGGATAGAGGATAGGATAGGATAGAGGATAGGATAGGATAGAGGATAGGAGAGGATTCGGGATAGGATAGAGAATATTATAGGATAGAGGATAGGATAGGATAGAGGAAAAGATATTATAGAGGATAGGATAGGATAGAGAATAGGATAGGATAGATGATAGGATAGGATAGAGGATAGGATCGGATAGAGGATAGGATAGGATAGAGGATAGGATAGGATAGAGGATAGGATCGGATAGAGGATAGGATACGATAGAGGATAGTATAGGATAGAGGATAGGATGGGATAGAGAATTGTATAGGATAAATGATATTATAGGATACAGGATAGGATAGGGTAGAGGATAGGATAGAGAATAGGATAGGATGGAGGATAGGATAGGATAGAGGATAGGATATGATAGAGGATAGGATAGGATAGAGGATAGGATAGGATAGAGGATAGGATAGGATAGAGGATAGGATAGGATAGAGGATAGGATAGGATAGAGGATAGGATAGGATAGAGGATAGGATAGGATAGAGGATAGGATAGGATAGAGGATAGGATAGGATAGAGGATAGGATAGGATACAGGATAGGATAGGATAGAGGATAGGATAGGATAGAGGATAGGATAGGGTAGAGGATAGGATAGGATAGAGGATAGGATAGGATAGAGGATAGGATAGGATTGAGGATAGGATAGGATAGAGGATAGGATAGGATAGAGGATAGGATAGGATAGAGGATAGGATCGAGCATAGGATAGGATAGAGGATAGGTTAGAATAGAGGATAGGATAGAGGATAGGATAGTATAGAGGATAGGATAGGATAGAGGATAGGATAGGATAGAGGATAGGATAGGATAGAGGATAGGATAGGATAGAAAATAGGAGAGGATTCGGGATAGGATAGAGAATATTATAGGATAGAGGATAGGATAGGATAGATGAAAAGATATTATAGAGGATAGGATAGGATAGATGAAAAGATATTATAGAGGATAGGATAGGATAGAGAATAGGATAGGATAGATGATAGGATAGGATAGAGGATAGGATCGGATAGAGGATAGGATAGGATAGAGGATAGGATAGGATAGAGGATAGGATCGGATAGAGGATAGGATACGATAGAGGATAGTATAGGATAGTGGATAGGATGGGATAGAGAATTGTATAGGATAAATGATATTATAGGATACAGGATAGGATAGGGTAGAGGATAGGATAGAGAATAGGATAGGATGGAGGATAGGATAGGATAGAGGATAGGATATGATAGAGGATAGGATAGGATAGAGGATAGGATAGGATAGAGGATAGGATAGGATAGAGGATAGGATAGGATAGAGGATAGGATAGGATAGAGGATAGGATAGGATAGAGGATAGGATAGGATAGAGGATAGGATAGGATAGAGGATAGGATAGGATAGAGGATAGGAGAGGATTCGGGATAGGATAGAGAATATTATAGGATAGAGGATAGGATAGGATAGAGGAAAAGATATTATAGAGGATAGGATAGGATAGAGAATAGGATAGGATAGATGATAGGATAGGATAGAGGATAGGATCGGATAGAGGATAGGATAGGATAGAGGATAGGATAGGATAGAGGATAGGATAGGATAGAGGATAGGATCGGATAGAGGATAGGATACGATAGAGGATAGTATAGGATAGAGGATAGGATGGGATAGAGAATTGTATAGGATAAATGATATTATAGGATACAGGATAGGATAGGGTAGAGGATAGGATAGAGAATAGGATAGGATGGAGGATAGGATAGGATAGAGGATAGGATAGGATAGAGGATAGGATAGGATAGAGGATAGGATAGGATAGAGGATAGGATAGGATAGAGGATAGGATAGGATAGAGGATAGGATAGGATAGAGGATAGGATAGGATTGAGGATAGGAGAGGATAGAGGATAGGATAGGATAGAGGATAGGATAGGATAGAGGATAGGATAGAGCATAGGATAGGATAGAGGATAGGTTAGAATAGAGGATAGGATAGAGGATAGGATAGTATAGAGGATAGGATAGGATAGAGGATAGGATAGGATAGAGGATAGGATAGGATAGAGGATAGGATAGGATAGAGGATAGGATAGGATAGAGGATAGGAGAGGATTCGGGATAGGATAGAGAATATTATAGGATAGAGGATAGGATAGGATAGAGGAAAAGATATTATAGAGGATAGGATAAGATAGAGAATAGGATAGGATAGATGATAGGATAGGATAGAGGATAGGATCGGATAGAGGATAGGATAGGATTGAGGATAGGATAGGATAGAGGATAGGATAGAGGATAGGATAGAGGATAGGATAGGATAGAGGATAGGATAGTATAGAGGATAGGATAGGATAGAGGATAGGATAGGATAGAGGATAGGATAGGATAGAGGATAGGATAGGATAGAGGATAGGATAGGATAGAGGATAGGATAGGATAGAGGATAGGATAGGATAGAGGATAGGATGGGCTAGAGGATAGGATAGGATAGAGGATAGGATAGGATACAGGATAGGATAGGATAGAGGATAGGATAGGATAGAGGATAGGATAGAGGATAGGATAGGATAGAGGATAGGATAGGATAGAGGATAGGATAGGATAGAGGATAGGATAGGATAGAGGATAGGATAGTATAGAGGATAGGATAGGATAGAGGATAGGTTAGAATAGAGGATAGGATAGAGGATAGGATAGGATAGAGGATAGGATAGGATAGAGGACAGGAGAGGATTCAGGATAGGATAGAGAATATTATAGGATAGAGGATAGGATAGGATAGAGGAAACGATATTATAGAGGATAGGATAGGATAGGATAGAGGATAGGATAGGATAGAGGATAGGATAGGATAGAGGATAGGAGAGGATAGAGGATAGGAGAGGATTCAGGATAGGATAGAGAATATTATAGGATAGAGGATAGGATAGGATAGAGGAAACGATATTATAGAGGATAGGATAGGATACAGGATAGGATAGGATAGAGGATAGGATAGGATTGAGGATAGGATAGGATAGAGGATAGGATAGAGGATAGGATAGAGGATAGGATAGAGGATAGGATAGGATAGAGGATAGGATAGGATAGAGGATAGGATAGGATAGAGGATAGGATAGGATAGAGGATAGGATAGGATAGAGGATAGGATAGGATAGAGGATAGGATAGGATAGAGGATAGGATAGGATAGAGGATAGGATAGGATAGAGGATAGGATAGGATAGAGGATAGGATAGAGGATAGGATAGGATAGAGGATAGGATAGGATAGAGGATAGGATAGGATAGAGGATAGGATAGGATAGAGGATAGGATAGGATAGAGGATAGGATAGGATAGAGGATAGGTTAGAATAGAGGATAGGATAGAGGATAGGATAGGATAGAGGATAGGATAGGATAGAGGATAGGATCGGATAGAGGATAGGATACGATAGAGGATAGTATAGGATAGAGGATAGGATGGGATAGAGAATTGTATAGGATAAATGATATTATAGGATACAGGATAGGATAGGGTAGAGGATAGGATAGAGAATAGGATAGGATGGAGGATAGGATAGGATAGAGGATAGGATAGGATAGAGGATAGGATAGGATAGAGGATAGGATAGGATAGAGGATAGGATAGGATAGAGGATAGGATAGGATAGAGGATAGGATAGGATAGAGGATAGGATAGGATTGAGGATAGGAGAGGATAGAGGATAGGATAGGATAGAGGATAGGATAGGATAGAGGATAGGATAGAGCATAGGATAGGATAGAGGATAGGTTAGAATAGAGGATAGGATAGAGGATAGGATAGTATAGAGGATAGGATAGGATAGAGGATAGGATAGGATAGAGGATAGGATAGGATAGAGGATAGGATAGGATAGAGGCTAGGATAGGATAGAGGATAGGAGAGGATTCGGGATAGGATAGAGAATATTATAGGATAGAGGATAGGATAGGATAGAGGAAAAGATATTATAGAGGATAGGATAGTATAGAGAATAGGATAGGATAGATGATAGGATAGGATAGAGGATAGGATCGGATAGAGGATAGGATAGGATAGAGGATAGGATAGGATAGAGGATAGGATAGGATAGAGGATAGGATCGGATAGAGGATAGGATACGATAGAGGATAGTATAGGATAGAGGATAGGATGGGATAGAGAATAGTATAGGATAAATGATATTATAGGATACAGGATAGGATAGGGTAGAGGATAGGATAGGATAGAGGATAGGATAGGATAGAGGATAGGATAGGATAGAGGATATGATAGGATAGAGGATAGGATAGGATAGAGGATAGGATAGGATAGAGGATAGGATAGGATAGAGGGTAGGATAGGATAGAGGATAGGATAGGATAGAGGATAGGATAGGATAGGGGATAGGATAGGATAGAGGATAGGATAGGATAGAGGATAGGATAGGATAGAGGATAGGATAGGATAGAGGATAGGATAGGATAGAGGATAGCATAGGATAGAGGATAGGTTAGAATAGAGGATAGGATAGAGGATAGGATAGGATAGAGGATAGGATAGGATAGAGGATAGGATAGGATAGAGGATAGGATAGGATAGAGGATAGGATAGGATAGAGGATAGGATAGGATAGAGGATAGGATAGGATAGAGGATAGGATATGATAGAGGATAGGAGGAGATTCAGGATAGGATAGAGAATATTATTGGATAGAGGAAACGATATTATAGAGGATAGGATAGGATAGAGGATAGGATAGGATAGAGGATAGGATAGGATAGAGGATAGGATAGAGGATAGGATAGAGGATAGGATAGGATAGAGGATAGGATAGGATAGAGGATAGGATAGGATAGAGGATAGGATAGGATAGAGGATAGGATAGGATAGAGGATAGGATAGGATAGAGGATAGGATAGGATAGAGGATAGGATGGGCTAGAGGATAGGATAGGATAGAGGATAGGATAGGATACAGGATAGGATAGGATAGAGGATAGGAGAGGATTCAGGATAGGATAGAGAATATTATAGGATAGAGGATAGGATAGGATAGAGGATAGGATAGGATAGAGGATAGGATAGGATAGAGGCTAGGATAGGATAGAGGATAGGAGAGGATTCGGGATAGGATAGAGAATATTATAGGATAGAGGATAGGATAGGATAGAGGAAAAGATATTATAGAGGATAGGATAGGATAGAGAATAGGATAGGATAGATGATAGGATAGGATAGAGGATAGGATCGGATAGAGGATAGGATAGGATAGAGGATAGGATAGGATAGAGGATAGGATAGGATAGAGGATAGGATCGGATAGAGGATAGGATACGATAGAGGATAGTATAGGATAGAGGATAGGATGGGATAGAGAATAGTATAGGATAAATGATATTATAGGATACAGGATAGGATAGGGTAGAGGATAGGATAGGATAGAGGATAGGATAGGATAGAGGATAGGATAGGATAGAGGATATGATAGGATAGAGGATAGGATAGGATAGAGGATAGGATAGGATAGAGGATAGGATAGGATAGAGGGTAGGATAGGATAGAGGATAGGATAGGATAGAGGATAGGATAGGATAGGGGATAGGATAGGATAGAGGATAGGATAGGATAGAGGATAGGATAGGATAGAGGATAGGATAGGATAGAGGATAGGATAGGATAGAGGATAGCATAGGATAGAGGATAGGTTAGAATAGAGGATAGGATAGAGGATAGGATAGGATAGAGGATAGGATAGGATAGAGGATAGGATAGGATAGAGGATAGGATAGGATAGAGGATAGGATAGGATAGAGGATAGGATATGATAGAGGATAGGAGGAGATTCAGGATAGGATAGAGAATATTATAGGATAGAGGAAACGATATTATAGAGGATAGGATAGGATAGAGGATAGGATAGGATAGAGGATAGGATAGGATAGAGGATAGGATAGAGGATAGGATAGAGGATAGGATAGGATAGAGGATAGGATAGGATAGAGGATAGGATAGGATAGAGGATAGGATAGGATAGAGGATAGGATAGGATAGAGGATAGGATAGGATAGAGGATAGGATGGGCTAGAGGATAGGATAGGATAGAGGATAGGATAGGATACAGGATAGGATAGGATAGAGGATAGGATAGGATAGAGGATAGGATAGAGGATAGGATAGGATAGAGGATAGGATAGGATAGAGGATAGGATAGGATAGAGGATAGGATAGGATAGAGGATAGGATAGGATAGAGGATAGGATAGGATAGAGGATAGGTTAGAATAGAGGATAGGATAGAGGATAGGATAGGATAGAGGATATTATGGGGTAGAGGATAGGATAGGATAGAGGATATGATATGATAGAGGATAGGAAAGAGGATAGGATATAATACAGAATAGGATAGGATTGAGTATAGAATGGGATAGAGGATGGGATAGGGTATTGGATAGGATAGAGGATAGGATAGGCTAGAGGATAGGATAGGATAGAGGATAGGATAGGATAGGATAGAGGATAGGATAGGATAGAGGATAGGATAGGATAGAGGATAGGATAGGATAGAGGATAGGATACGATAGAGGATAGGATAGAGGATTGGATAGGATAGAGGATATTATAGGATATAGGATAGGATAGGATGAAGGATAGGATAGGATAGAGGATAGGAGAGGATTCAGGATAGGATAGAGGATAGGATAGGATAGAAGATAGGATTGGATAGAGGATAGGATAGGATAGAGGATAGGATAGGATAGAGGATAGGATAGGATAGAGGATAGGAGAGGATAGAGGATAGGAGAGGATTCAGGATAGGATAGAGAATATTATAGGATAGAGGATAGGATAGGATAGAGGAAACGATATTATAGAGGATAGGATAGGATAGAGGATAGGATAGGATAGAGGATAGGATAGGATAGAGGGTAGGATAGGATAGAGGATAGGATAGGATAGAGGATAGGATAGGATAGAGGATAGGATAGAGGATAGGATAGGATAGAGGATAGGATAGGATAGAGGATAGGATAGGATAGAGTGTAGGGTAGAATTTGTATAGGACACATTATAGCATAGGATAGAGTATAGGATAGGTAGAGAATAGGATAGGATAGAGGATATTATGGGGTAGAGGATAGGATAGGATAGAGGATATGATATGATAGAGGATAGGAAAGAGGATAGGATATAATACAGAATAGGATAGGATTGAGTATAGAATGGGATAGAGGATGGGATAGGGTATTGGATAGGATAGAGGATAGGATAGGCTAGAGGATAGGATAGGATAGAGTATAGGATAGGATAGAGGATAGGATAGGATAGAGGATAGGATAGGATAGAGGATAGGATAGGGTAGAGGATAGGATAGGATAGAGGATAGGATAGGATAGAGGATAGGATACGATAGAGGATAGGATAGAGGATATTATAGGATATAGGATAGGATAGGATGAAGGATAGGATAGGATAGAGGATAGGAGAGGATTCAGGATAGGATAGAGGATAGGATAGGAGAGAAGATAGGATTGGATAGAGGATAGGATAGGATAGAGGATAGGATAGGATAGGGGATAGGATAGGATAGAGGATAGGATAGGATAGAGGATAGGATAGGATAGAGGATAGGATAGGATAGAGGATAGGATAGGATAGAGGATAGCATAGGATAGAGGATAGGTTAGAATAGAGGATAGGATAGAGGATAGGATAGGATAGAGGATAGGATAGGATAGAGGATAGGATAGGATAGAGGATAGGATAGGATAGAGGATAGGATATGATAGAGGATAGGATAGGATAGAGGATAGGATAGGATAGAGGATAGGATAGGATAGAGGATAGGTTAGAATAGAGGATAGGATAGAGGATAGGATAGGACAGAGGATAGGATAGGATAGGGGACAGGAGAGGATTCAGGATAGGATAGAGAATATTATAGAATAGAGGATAGGATAGGATAGAGGAAACGATATTATAGAGGATAGGATAGGATAGAGGATAGGATAGGATAGAGGATAGGATCGGATAGGATAGAGGATAGGATAGGATAGAGGATAGGATAGGATAGAGGATAGGATAGGATAGAGGATAGGATAGGATAGAGGATAGGAGAGGATTCAGGATAGGATAGAGAATATTATAGGATAGAGGATAGGATAGGATAGAGGAAACGATATTATAGAGGATAGGATAGGATAGAGGATAGGATAGGATAGAGGATAGGATAGGATAGAGGGTAGGATAGGATAGAGGATAGGATAGGATAGAGGATAGGATAGGATAGAGGATAGGATAGAGGATAGGATAGGATAGAGGATAGGATAGGATAGAGTGTAGGGTAGAATTTGTATAGGACACATTATAGCAGAGGATAGAGTATAGGATAGGTAGAGAATAGGATAGGATAGAGGATATTATGGGGTAGAGGATAGGATAGGATAGAGGATATGATATGATAGAGGATAGGAAAGAGGATAGGATATAATACAGAATAGGATAGGATTGAGTATAGAATGGGATAGAGGATGGGATAGGGTATTGGATAGGATAGAGGATAGGATAGGCTAGAGGATAGGATAGGATAGAGGATAGGATAGGATAGAGGATAGGATAGGATAGAGGATAGGAGAGGATAGAGGATAGGAGAGGATTCAGGATAGGATAGAGAATATTATAGGATAGAGGATAGGATAGGATAGAGGAAACGATATTATAGAGGATAGGATAGGATAGAGGATAGGATAGGATAGAGGATAGGATAGGATAGAGGATAGGATAGGATAGAGGATAGGATAGGATAGAGGATAGAGGATAGGATAGAGGATAGGATAGGATAGAGGATAGGATAGGATAGAGGATAGGATAGGATAGAGGATAGGATAGGATAGAGGATAGGATAGGATAGAGGATAGGATAGGATAGAGGATAGGATAGGATAGAGGATAGGATAGGATAGAGGATAGGATAGGGTAGAGGATAGGATAGGATAGAGGATAGGATAGGATAGAGGATAGGATAGGATTGAGGATAGGATAGGATAGAGGATAGGATAGGATAGAGGATAGGATAGGATAGAGGATAGGATCGAGCATAGGATAGGATAGAGGATAGGTTTGAATAGAGGATAGGATAGAGGATAGGATCGGATAGAGGATAGGATAGGATAGAGGATAGGATAGGATAGAGGATAGGATAGGATAGAGGATAGGATCGGATAGAGGATAGGATACGATAGAGGATAGTATAGGATAGAGGATAGGATGGGATAGAGAATTGTATAGGATAAATGATATTATAGGATACAGGATAGGATAGGGTAGAGGATAGGATAGAGAATAGGATAGTATGGAGGATAGGATAGGATAGAGGATAGGATAGGATAGAGGATAGGATAGGATAGAGGATAGGATAGGATAGAGGATAGGATAGGATAGAGGATAGGATAGGATAGAGGATAGGATAGGATAGAGGATAGGATAGGATAGAGGATAGGATAGGATTGAGGATAGGAGAGGATAGAGGATAGGATAGGATAGAGGATAGGATAGGATAGAGGATAGGATAGAGCATAGGATAGGATAGAGGATAGGTTAGAATAGAGGATAGGATAGAGGATAGGATAGTATAGAGGATAGGATAGGATAGAGGATAGGATAGGATAGAGGATAGGTTAGGATAGAGGATAGGATAGGATAGAGGATAGGATAGGATAGAGGATAGGAGAGGATTCGGGATAGGATAGAGAATATTATAGGATAGAGGATAGGATAGGATAGAGGAAAAGATATTATAGAGGATAGGATAGGATAGAGAATAGGATAGGATAGATGATAGGATAGGATAGAGGATAGGATCGGATAGAGGATAGGATAGGATAGAGGATAGGATAGGATAGAGGATAGGATAGGATAGAGGATAGGATCGGATAGAGGATAGGATACGATAGAGGATAGTATAGGATAGAGGATAGGATGGGATAGAGAATAGTATAGGATAAATGATATTATAGGATACAGGATAGGATAGGGTAGAGGATAGGATAGAGAATAGGATAGGATGGAGGATAGGATAGGATAGAGGATAGAATCGGATAGAGGATAGGAGAGAATAGAGGATAGGAGAGGATTCAGGATAGGATAGAGAATATTATAGGATAGAGGATAGGATAGGATAGAGGAAACGATATTATAGAGGATAGGATAGGATAGAGGATAGGATAGGATAGAGGATAGGATAGGATAGAGGATAGGATAGGATAGAGGATAGGATAGGATAGAGGATATGATAGGATAGAGGATAGGATAGGATAGAGGATAGGATAGGATAGAGGATAGGATAGGATAGAGGGTAGGATAGGATAGAGGATAGGATAGGATAGAGGATAGGATAGGATAGGGGATAGGATAGGATAGAGGATAGGATAGGATAGAGGATAGGATAGGATAGAGGATAGGATAGGATAGAGGATAGGATAGGATAGAGGATAGGATAGGATAGAGGATAGAGGATAGGATAGAGGATAGGATAGGATAGAGGATAGGATAGGATAGAGGATAGGATAGGATAGAGGATAGGATAGGATAGAGGATAGGATAGGATAGAGGATAGGATAGGATAGAGGATAGGATAGGATAGAGGATAGGATGGGCTAGAGGATAGGATAGGATAGAGGATAGGATAGGATACAGGATAGGATAGGATAGAGGATAGGATAGGATAGAGGATAGGATAGGATAGACGATAGGATAGGATAGAGGATAGGATAGGATAGAGGATAGGATAGGATAGAGGATAGGATAGGATAGAGGATAGGATAGGATAGAGGATAGGATAGGATACAGGATAGGTTAGAATAGAGGATAGGATAGAGGATAGGATAGGATAGAGGATAGGATAGGATAGAGGACAGGAGAGGATTCAGGATAGGATAGAGAATATTATAGGATAGAGGATAGGATAGGATAGAGGAAACGATATTATAGAGGATAGGATAGGATAGGATAGAGGATAGGATAGGATAGAGGATAGGATAGGATAGAGGATAGGAGAGGATAGAGGATAGGAGAGGATTCAGGATAGGATAAAGAATATTATAGGATAGAGGATAGGATAGGATAGAGGAAACGATATTATAGAGGATAGGATAGGATACAGGATAGGATAGGATAGAGGATAGGATAGGATAGAGGATAGGATAGGATAGAGGATAGGATAGGATAGAGGATAGGATAGGATAGAGGATAGGATAGGATAGAGGATAGGATAGGATAGAGGATAGGATAGGATAGAGGATAGGATAGGGTAGAGGATAGGATAGGATAGAGGATAGGATAGGATAGAGGATAGGATAGGATTGAGGATAGGATAGGATAGAGGATAGGATAGGATAGAGGATAGGATAGGATAGAGGATAGGATCGAGCATAGGATAGGATAGAGGATAGGTTTGAATAGAGGATAGGATAGAGGATAGGATCGGATAGAGGATAGGATAGGATAGAGGATAGGATAGGATAGAGGATAGGATAGGATAGAGGATAGGATCGGATAGAGGATAGGATACGATAGAGGATAGTATAGGATAGAGGATAGGATGGGATAGAGAATTGTATAGGATAAATGATATTATAGGATACAGGATAGGATAGGGTAGAGGATAGGATAGAGAATAGGATAGGATGGAGGATAGGATAGGATAGAGGATAGGATAGGATAGAGGATAGGATAGGATAGAGGATAGGATAGGATAGAGGATAGGATAGGATAGAGGATAGGATAGGATAGAGGATAGGATAGGATAGAGGATAGGATAGGATTGAGGATAGGAGAGGATAGAGGATAGGATAGGATAGAGGATAGGATAGGATAGAGGATAGGATAGAGCATAGGATAGGATAGAGGATAGGTTAGAATAGAGGATAGGATAGAGGATAGGATAGTATAGAGGATAGGATAGGATAGAGGATAGGATAGGATAGAGGATAGGTTAGGATAGAGGATAGGATAGGATAGAGGATAGGATAGGATAGAGGATAGGAGAGGATTCGGGATAGGATAGAGAATATTATAGGATAGAGGATAGGATAGGATAGAGGAAAAGATATTATAGAGGATAGGATAGGATAGAGAATAGGATAGGATAGATGATAGGATAGGATAGAGGATAGGATCGGATAGAGGATAGGATAGGATAGAGGATAGGATAGGATAGAGGATAGGATAGGATAGAGGATAGGATCGGATAGAGGATAGGATACGATAGAGGATAGTATAGGATAGAGGATAGGATGGGATAGAGAATAGTATAGGATAAATGATATTATACTATACAGGATAGGATAGGGTAGAGGATAGGATAGAGAATAGGATAGGATGGAGGATAGGATAGGATAGAGGATAGAATCGGATAGAGGATAGGAGAGAATAGAGGATAGGAGAGGATTCAGGATAGGATAGAGAATATTATAGGATAGAGGATAGGATAGGATAGAGGAAACGATATTATAGAGGATAGGATAGGATAGAGGATAGGATAGGATAGAGGATAGGATAGGATAGAGGATAGGATAGGATAGAGGATAGGATAGGATAGAGGATATGATAGGATAGAGGATAGGATAGGATAGAGGATAGGATAGGATAGAGGATAGGATAGGATAGAGGGTAGGATAGGATAGAGGATAGGATAGGATAGAGGATAGGATAGGATAGGGGATAGGATAGGATAGAGGATAGGATAGGATAGAGGATAGGATAGGATAGAGGATAGGATAGGATAGAGGATAGGATAGGATAGAGGATAGCATAGGATAGAGGATAGGTTAGAATAGAGGATAGGATAGAGGATAGGATAGGATAGAGGATAGGATAGGATAGAGGATAGGATAGGATAGAGGATAGGATAGGATAGAGGATAGGATAGGATAGAGGATAGGATATGATAGAGGATAGGAGGAGATTCAGGATAGGATAGAGAATATTATAGGATAGAGGATAGGATAGGATAGAGGAAACGATATTATAGAGGATAGGATAGGATAGAGGATAGGATAGTATAGAGGATAGGATAGGATAGAGGATAGGATAGGATAGAGGATAGGATAGGATAGAGGATAGGATAGGATAGAGGATAGGATAGGATAGAGGATAGGAGAGGATTCGGGATAGGATAGAGAATATTATAGGATAGAGGATAGGATAGGATAGAGGAAAAGATATTATAGAGGATAGGATAGGATAGAGAATAGGATAGGATAGATGATAGGATAGGATAGAGGATAGGATCGGATAGAGGATAGGATAGGATAGAGGATAGGATAGGATAGAGGATAGGATAGGATAGAGGATAGGATAGGATAGAGGATAGGATCGGATAGAGGATAGGATACGATAGAGGATAGTATAGGATAGAGGATAGGATGGGATAGAGAATTGTATAGGATAAATGATATTATAGGATACAGGATAGGATAGGGTAGAGGATAGGATAGAGAATAGGATAGGATGGAGGATAGGATAGGATAGAGGATAGGATAGGATAGAGGATAGGATAGGATAGAGGATAGGATAGGATAGAGGATAGGATAGGATAGAGGATAGGATAGGATAGAGGATAGGATAGGATAGAGGATAGGATAGGATAGAGGATAGGATAGGATTGAGGATAGGAGAGGATAGAGGATAGGATAGGATAGAGGATAGGATAGGATAGAGGATAGGATAGAGCATAGGATAGGATAGAGGATAGGTTAGAATAGAGGATAGGATAGAGGATAGGATAGGATAGAGGATAGGATAGGATAGAGGATAGGATAGGATAGAGGATAGGATAGGATAGAGGATAGGATAGGATAGAGGATAGGATAGGATAGAGGATAGGATAGGATAGAGGATAGGATACGATAGAGGATAGGATAGGATAGAGGATAGGATAGGATAGAGGATAGGATAGGATAGAGGATAGTTTAGAATAGAGGATAGGATAGAGGATAGGATAGGACAGAGGATAGGATAGGATAGGGGACAGGAGAGGATTCAGGATAGGGTAGAGAATATTATAGAATAGAGGATAGGATAGGATAGAGGAAACGATATTATAGAGGATAGGATAGGATAGAGGATAGGATAGGATAGAGGATAGGATCGGATAGGATAGAGGATAGGATAGGATAGAGGATAGGATAGGATAGAGGATAGGATAGGATAGAGGATAGGATAGGATAGAGGATAGGAGAGGATTCAGGATAGGATAGAGAATATTATAGGATAGAGGATAGGATAGGATAGAGGAAACGATATTATAGAGGATAGGATAGGATAGAGGATAGGATAGAGGATAGGATAGGATAGAGGATAGGATAGGATAGAGTGTAGGGTAGAATTTGTATAGGACACATTATAGCATAGGATAGAGTATAGGATAGGTAGAGAATAGGATAGGATAGAGGATATTATGGGGTAGAGGATAGGATAGGATAGAGGATATGATATGATAGAGGATAGGAAAGAGGATAGGATATAATACAGAATAGGATAGGATTGAGTATAGAATGGGATAGAGGATGGGATAGGGTATTGGATAGGATAGAGGATAGGATAGGCTAGAGGATAGGATAGGATAGAGGATAGGATAGGATAGAGGATAGGATAGGATAGAGGATAGGATAGGATAGAGGATAGGATAGGATAGAGGATAGGATAGGATAGAGGATAGGATAGGATAGAGGATAGGATACGATAGAGGATAGGATAGAGGATTGGATAGGATAGAGGATATTATAGGATATAGGATAGGATAGGATGAAGGATAGGATAGGATAGAGGATAGGAGAGGATTCAGGATAGGATAGAGGATAGGATAGGATAGAAGATAGGATTGGATAGAGGATAGGATAGGATAGAGGATAGGATAGGATAGGGGATAGGATAGGATAGAGGATAGGATAGGATAGAGGATAGGATAGGATAGAGGATAGGTTAGAATAGAGGATAGGATAGAGGATAGGATAGGATAGAGGATAGGATAGGATAGAGGATAGGATAGGATAGAGGATAGGATAGGATAGAGGATAGGATAGGATAGAGGATAGGATAGGATAGAGGATAGGATAGGATAGAGGATAGGATATGATAGAGGATAGGAGGAGATTCAGGATAGGATAGAGAATATTATAGGATAGAGGATAGGATAGGATAGAGGAAACGATATTATAGAGGATAGGATAGGATAGAGGATAGGATAGGATAGAGGATAGGATAGGATAGAGGATAGGATAGAGGATAGGATAGAGGATAGGATAGGATAGAGGATAGGATAGGATAGAGGATAGGATAGGATAGAGGATAGGATAGGATAGAGGATAGGATAGGATAGAGGATAGGATAGGATACAGGATAGGATAGGATAGAGGATAGGATAGGATAGAGGATAGGATGGGCTAGAGGATAGGATAGGATAGAGGATAGGATAGGATACAGGATAGGATAGGATAGAGGATAGGAGAGGATTCAGGATAGGATAGAGAATATTATAGGATAGAGGATAGGATAGGATAGAGGAAATGATATTATAGAGGATAGGATAGGATAGAGGATAGGATAGGATAGAGGATAGGATAGGATAGAGGATAGGATAGGATAGAGGATAGGATAGGATAGAGGATAGGATAGGATAGAGGATAGGATAGGATAGAGGATAGGATAGGATAGAGGATAGGATAGAGGATAGGATAGAGGATAGGATAGGATAGAGGATAGGATAGGATAGAGGATAGGATAGGATAGAGGATAGGATAGGATAGAGGATAGGATAGGATAGAGGATAGGATACGATAGAGGATAGGATAGGATAGAGGATAGGATGGGCTAGAGGATAGGATAGGATAGAGGATAGGATAGGATAGAGGATAGGATAGGATAGAGGATAGGTTAGAATAGAGGATAGGATAGAGGATAGGATAGGACAGAGGATAGGATAGGATAGGGGACAGGAGAGGATTCAGGATAGGATAGAGAATATTATAGAATAGAGGATAGGATAGGATAGAGGAAACGATATTATAGAGGATAGGATAGGATAGAGGATAGGATAGGATAGAGGATAGGATCGGATAGGATAGAGGATAGGATAGGATAGAGGATAGGATAGGATAGAGGATAGGATAGGATAGAGGATAGGATAGGATAGAGGATAGGAGAGGATTCAGGATAGGATAGAGAATATTATAGGATAGAGGATAGGATAGGATAGAGGAAACGATATTATAGAGGATAGGATAGGATAGAGGATAGGATAGGATAAAGGATAGGATACGATAGAGGATAGGATAGAGGATTGGATAGGATAGAGGATATTATAGGATATAGGATAGGATAGGATGAAGGATAGGATAGGATAGAGGATAGGAGAGGATTCAGGATAGGATAGAGGATAGGATAGGATAGAAGATAGGATTGGATAGAGGATAGGATAGGATAGAGGATAGGATAGGATAGAGGATAGGATAGGATAGAGGATAGGAGAGGATAGAGGATAGGAGAGGATTCAGGATAGGATAGAGAATATTATAGGATAGAGGATAGGATAGGATAGAGGAAACGATATTATAGAGGATAGGATAGGATAGAGGATAGGATAGGATAGAGGATAGGATAGGATAGAGGATAGGATAGGATAGAGGATAGGATAGGATAGAGGATAGGATAGGATAGAGGATAGGATAGGATAGAGGATAGGATAGGATAGAGGATAGGATAGGATAGAGGATAGGATAGGATAGAGGATAGGATAGGTTAGAGGATAGGATGGGCTAGAGGATAGGATAGGATAGAGGATAGGATAGGATACAGGATAGGATAGGATAGAGGATAGGATAGGATAGAGGATAGGATAGAGGATAGGATAGGATAGAGGATAGGATAGGATAGAGGATAGGATAGGATAGAGGATAGGATAGGATAGAGGATAGGATAGGATAGAGGATAGGATAGGATAGAGGATAGGTTAGAATAGAGGATAGGATAGAGGATAGGATAGGATAGAGGATAGGATAGGATAGAGGACAGGAGAGGATTCAGGATAGGATAGAGAATATTATAGGATAGAGGATAGGATAGGATAGAGGAAACGATATTATAGAGGTTAGGATAGGATAGGATAGAGGATAGGATAGGATAGAGGATAGGATAGGATAGAGGATAGGAGAGGATAGAGGATAGGAGAGGATTCAGGATAGGATAGAGAATATTATAGGATAGAGGATAGGATAGGATAGAGGAAACGATATTATAGAGGATAGGATAGGATACAGGATAGGATAGGATAGAGGATAGGATAGGATAGAGGATAGGATAGGATAGAGGATAGGATAGGATAGAGGATAGGATAGGATAGAGGATAGGATAGGATAGAGGATAGGATAGGATAGAGGATAGGATAGGATAGAGGATAGGATAGGGTAGAGGATAGGATAGGATAGAGGATAGGATAGGATAGAGGATAGGATAGGATTGAGGATAGGATAGGATAGAGGATAGGATAGGATAGAGAATAGGATAGGATAGAGGATAGGATCGAGCATAGGATAGGATAGAGGATAGGTTTGAATAGAGGATAGGATAGAGGATAGGATAGTATAGAGGATAGGATAGGATAGAGGATAGGATAGGATAGAGGATAGGATAGGATAGAGGATAGGATAGGATAGAGGATAGGAGAGGATTCGGGATAGGATAGAGAATATTATAGGATAGAGGATAGGATAGGATAGAGGAAAAGATAGGATAGAGAATAGGATAGGATAGATGATAGGATAGGATAGAGGATAGGATCGGATAGAGGATAGGATAGGATAGAGGATAGGATAGGATAGAGGATAGGATAGGATCGAGGATAGGATCGGATAGAGGATAGGATACGATAGAGGATAGTATAGGATAGAGGATAGGATGGGATAGAGAATTGTATAGGATAAATGATATTATAGGATACAGGATAGGATAGGGTAGAGGATAGGATAGAGAATAGGATAGGATGGAGGATAGGATAGGATAGAGGATAGGATAGGATAGAGGATAGGATAGGATAGAGGATAGGATAGGATAGAGGATAGGATAGGATAGAGGATAGGATAGGATAGAGGATAGGATAGGATTGAGGATAGGAGAGGATAGAGGATAGGATAGGATAGAGGATAGGATAGGATAGAGGATAGGATAGAGCATAGGATAGGATAGAGGATAGGTTAGAATAGAGGATAGGATAGAGGATAGGATAGTATAGAGGATAGGATAGGATAGAGGATAGGATAGGATAGAGGATAGGATAGGATAGAGGATAGGATAGGATAGAGGATAGGATAGGATAGAGGATAGGATAGGATAGAGGATAGGAGAGGATTCGGGATAGGATAGAGAATATTATAGGATAGAGGATAGGATAGGATAGAGGAAAAGATATTATAGAGGATAGGATAGGATAGAGAATAGGATAGTATAGATGATAGGATAGGATAGAGGATAGGATCGGATAGAGGATAGGATAGGATAGAGGATAGGATAGTGTAACGGGTATATAGAAGGCCCGCGACTTCCCCGCCTAACACCGCGCCTCCCACCGCCCCACTCCCAGCGAGAGCGCCGAGACCGCGGCCGAGCACAGCCTCCCGTCGCGGCCGCGAGGTGGCCGCCGCGACGAGCCGGCTGCTCGCGAGTGGAAGTGAACGGTGGGAAGAATAAGTAGGCCGCGAGAAGCAGCAATCGGGGCAGTTGAGGCCAGGCATGCGAGACCGAGAGTTACCGCCAAGTAAGCCCTCCGCTGTACCTCCAACCCGACCGTACCCCGTTCCTGCCGTAACCACCGTTTCCGCCGAACACCCTCGTTCCCGTATCCGAGCCTGCACCGTGCAAACGGGCAGGAATCCCTCCCCCGAGGGGCGCAAGCCTACGGGAACTCTATCCGAGCCGGCACCGTGCAAACGGGCCGGAATCCCTCCCCCGAGGGGCGCAAGCCTACGGGAAAATCATCCGAGCCGGCACCGTGCAAACGGGCCGGAATCCCTCCCCCGAGGGGCGCAAGCCTACGGGAAAATCGTCCGAGCCGACACCGTGCAAACGGGCCGGAATCCCTCCCCCGAGGGGCGCAAGCCCGCGGGACCGTCCTGCAAGCCCCTGACCGATTCCCCGACGCCGAGGCGATACCGCGCCGAGGCGATACCGACGCCGAGGCGATACCGCGCCGAGGCGATACCGACGCCGAGGCGATACCGCGCCGAGGCGATACCGCGCCGCCGCGATACCGCGCCGCCGCGCTACCGATCCGCCACGCTACCGATCCGCCGCGATAACACCGCGATACCGCCGCCATCGAGCCACTGTAAATAACATACGGACAATAAACGAATATTTTACCCGAAAACAACTCTACAAGTTATTCCTCCTCGAGGCGCTACCGACCCCTGGCAGCCGGCTGAGTCGGCACTCCCTCCACACCGACGGATACCCGTCACAAATGGCGCCCGAACAGTCGAAATAAGGAGGAACCTCGAGGAAGGATCAAGTAGAGGAAAAGGCAGATGAGCCAACCGACCGGGTGGATATATGCGCTGAGAAAAAACGAAGCGATTTACGAAGCCAGCCAACGAGGATTACCAACAACAGGCACGTTGGACGAATTAAGGAAACGTATAGCTGGAAAAATAAAAACTATGAAGGAGGATCCACCGGGCAAAGAGGAACTACCGAGCGCGATGGAACAGATCCGCCGGTGGGGCACCCACTTCGACGGGAAAAACGCAGAAGATTTCCTGGACCGACTGAGAGACCTGGAAAGGAGCTACAAGGTCGCACCGGAACAAATCCTGGGGTGCCTCTCGGAAATATTCCGGGGACCTGCTCTACAATGGCTCCACAACGAGCAGGAAGAGTGGAGCACATGGAACGACTTCCAGAAGGCCTTCGAGGCACAATACCTCCCGCGAAACCGTCGAAGAGACCTCGAAGAGGCTATACGCGATCGCCTGCAGAAACCAGGAGAACGGGCGAGAGACTACATAACGGAGATGCAAACGATGATGAGACGCCATGGAGGCTTCTCGACGGAAGAGAAACTGGAGAGACTCTACGTCAATCTCCGGGTAGAGTACCAACGGTACTTCAGGCAAACCGAGGTCCGGGACATGGCAGAACTCCTAAGCCATACGGACGAGTACGAAGAGCTCCTGGAACGAGAGAAACGCCGAAAGGCACCGGTAGAAAACCAGAACCAGGTATACCAGGGCCCACGCATAAATAGCCTAGCCGCTTACAACAGGGAAACCTGCTGTTGGAGATGCGGGCAACGAGGCCACCACCGGCAAGAATGCCAACGTTCGCCCCGGCTCTTCTGCTCATATTGCGGAACCGAAGGACGAACCACCGCCCAATGCACATGCAATCCCGTGGCGGGAAACGCCAACTGGATCGGCGGAAGAGGCACCGACCGATCGAACACCCGGCCAACGCCTCCGAGGGGACACACCCCGATAACCGGCTCTTCATCAGGCTGGAAACCTACGGACGGCGGTTCCCGGCACTAGTAGACACAGGGGCCACACGCACCTACATTCGGCAGGATGTAGCCGACTGGTGCCAAAAGCAAGGAGCCCACGTCAAACAAGGGAACCCGTCAGTCCGGGTCGCCGACGGTTCATCCGCGAGGCTAGAAGGAGAAATGGAGATACCGGCAATAATCTGCGAGAAAGAAATCCAACTAGCCTGCGCGATCCTGCCGACACTCTCACAGGCAGTCATTCTGGGGGTAGATGCACTCCACACGCTAGGAGTTACAATCACCCTCGGGCCACACCGCTGGACCTTCGAACCGTGGGAGGAAAATGATACGCTGGAGGACAAGCAGGGCCTCACAGAATGCACAGAGGAGGAGGAGGACCGACTCCTAGAACTCCTAGACGAGGAGCTACCACGGTTCGAGAGAATAACGGGCACAACACACCTCATCGAACACCACATACGCACAGGCAACGCCGAACCGGTGAAACAACGATACACACCACGAAACCCGGCGACCCAGGCAATCATCAACGAGGAAGTAGACCGAATGCTCCAAGAGGGGATTATCGAACCATCGGCCAGCCCCTGGAGCTCGCCCATCGTCATCGTCCGTAAAGCTAACGGAAAACCCCGCTTCTGCATCGACTTCCGACGGGTAAACAACGTAACGGAGAAAGATGCATACCCTCTACCGCAAGTCCAGGCGACACTAGAAAAACTCAGGGGGGCAAAATACCTGTCAACTATCGATTTAGCAAACGGATACTGGCAGGTACCACTGGCAAAACAGAGCAGACCGGTCACCGCATTCAC
Source organism: Halictus rubicundus (assembly GCF_050948215.1). NCBI lineage: Eukaryota > Metazoa > Arthropoda > Insecta > Hymenoptera > Halictidae > Halictus > Halictus rubicundus. The sequence continues at coordinate 55,158 of NW_027489179.1, read as the reverse complement.
CGTTCCCGGGCGCGGGCTGTTCCAATTTAAAGTAATGCCATTCGGGCTACACTCAGCGCCAGCAACATTTCAACGGCTACTGGACACAGTAATCGGCCCACAACTCGAGCCTCGGGCGTTTGCATACCTCGATGACATCATAGTACTCGGGGCTACATTCGAGGAACACCTGGCAAACCTACGAGAGGTACTACAACGCCTACAGCAAGCAAACCTGCGAGTAAACGCAGAGAAATGCCGGTTTTGCCGCACTGAGCTCCGCTACCTCGGACACATGGTCACACGAGAAGGGGTCAGAACCGATCCGGACAAGGTGGAAGCTATCCGAAGCGTACCAGCCCCAACAAACATCAAAGGACTACGGAGATTCCTGGGGATGGTCTCCTGGTACCGACGATTCGTGCCACGCTTCGCAGACACGGCCGAACCACTACACCGTTTGCTACAGAAGCGTCAGAAGTGGCACTGGGGAGAAACCGAGAACCAGGCGTTCGAAACCTTGAGAACGCAACTAGCCACCGCACCGGTCCTAGCTTGTCCGGACTTCAATCAACCGTTCTGCCTACAAACCGACGCAAGCCAGAATGGCCTAGGAGTAGTCCTCACCCAAGAGGTAAACGAAGAGGAACGGGTGATCGCGTATGCAAGCAGGACACTAAATAAGGCCGAAAGAAACTACTCGGTCACCGAACAGGAGTGTCTTGCCGTAGTATGGGGCATACGAAAAATGAGACCATACCTGGAAGGGTACAAATTCACGGTCATCACCGATCACCAGGCACTCAAATGGCTGCAGCAGATGGATAACCCATCAGGAAGACTAGCCCGCTGGGGCCTTGAACTGCAGCAATACGATTTCGACATCCGTTACCGCAAGGGAGAGCAGAACTTGGTGGCCGATGCCCTCTCCCGCCAACCAGAAGTGGCGAGCACACTCGAACCACCCAAACTGCCGTGGTATGAAAGGGTAAAAGCCACCGTAAGGGAAGATCCCAAGAAACTCCCAGAATATAGGATACACCAGGAAAACCTGTACCGCCACATACCGGACAATGCGGGACTAAGCACCGAATGGGAGTGGAAGCGCTGCATCCCGGCAGCCGAAAGGAACGGAATACTAAAGAAAATGCATGACGATCCCAAGGCAGGACACCTCGGAAGGGCAAAAACACTGGCCAGACTCGGCCAGCGATACTTCTGGCCAGGGATGAGACGCGACGCAGCAGCATACGTCCGTCGCTGCCTCAGCTGCCTAAAATACAAGGCGCTGCAACAGGCACCAGCCGGGGAAATGTTCTCCACCCCGGCAATAGCCCCGGGGGATGTTATAACAGCTGACCTGGTAGGCCCGCTCCCCCGAACCAGCCAGGGATACAGCACGATCATCATGCTACAGGATAAATTCTCGAAGTGGACCGAAGCAAGGCCACTCCGACAGGCAACCGCCCCAGCAGTCACCAGAGCACTCGAGGAACTCATATTCCTCAGACATGGATGCCCCCGGGTAGTCATAACGGACAACGGACGGCAATTCGAAAGCCATGAGTTCCGTAAACTCCTCCAACAATATGGAGTGGAACATAAGAAAACGCCGCCGTATACACCACAGTGTAACCCGGTAGAGCGGACAAACCGGGTAGTAAAAACAATAATAGCCCAAACCACAGACGGCAATCACCGAGCCTGGGATCGCAGCCTAGCAACCGCAGTGTTCGCATACAACACGGCCCGACACGAAGCAACCGGATTAACACCAGCGTACCTAACGTACGGCCGGGAATTACCGATCGAGGGAACAGACCGCCCTCCCACCGAAACGTACCGGGAAAACACCACCAACACAGACCTTCAAACACGAGTCGACACCATAGAGCGGTTACACGAAGGTCGAAAAATGGCACGAACTGCGCAGGCACAGGCGACCGAAACACAACGGAAAAACTACAACCGGCACCGACGGAAATGGGCGCCACAAATCGGCGACGCAGTAATGCGACGAGAGCACCCTCTGTCGGCGGCAGCAGACGGCTTCTGCGCGAAACTCGCGCCAAAATTCTCCGGCCCGTATCGCGTCCGCGCAATCCTCGGCCCAACGGTAGTCGTAGTCCAGGCCGGTAGAGGGACACGCCACCGAGCCCACATCCAGGATCTTAAGCCGTGCGACCTGGAGGGGGATTTCCGGGAGGACATATTAAGTCGCAGAGAAGCGAGCGGAGCAGTCAGTCTGCAACAAGATGCCGAAGCAGAAAGATCAACCACCAGCGGTATGCAAAGAGGGAGCAGTTCAACTGCGCAGGGAGGCAAGCAGCCGTCCAATGGAGGCCCGGATCCGTCAGAGACTGAGAGACGGGGCAGTGGGGTGGCCGAACCCCGGGCTGAGACGAGAACCAACAGCCGGGCCACCTACACGGCGAGGACCACCGCCGCGGATAAGGCCACCGCCAAGAACACCGGGCGAGATGATGGCCATGACAGAGAAGCGGAAGGGGCCAGGACACCAAGCCACCAGCGCCGCCGAGGGCGCCCCAGGAAGCAGCCGAACCGGGCCGAAGGAGGCAGCCTGGACAGCGACCGGAGGGGCACCGCCAACGGCCACCAACACCACGGGTACCGCCAGCCACCACGTGGCAGGACCGGCGGGGACCAGCGATACAGACGACACCCTCCGGGAGTTGGAGGAACTGCTGGCGCAATACACGGTAACCGCGCCAGAACCTCCACCACCGCTGACCGGGACGGCAGCGCCACCAGGTGGGACAACGGGGACAACAGCCCCACCGGCCGGGCCAGCAAGAGAGCAGTCAGGCAGACCACCAGCCGAGCAGTGGGGAACGACGGCCCAGCAAGGAATACAAGGGGTGCGGCCAACCGAAGGCGACCGACCAGAGGGCCGACGACTACCAGCCTCGGTCATGGAGGACGCGGGCCGGCCAAATAGTTTTAATATACGCCTGGACCAGCTACCGCCGGGAGAGCGTCACCGCCTGCCGATCCCAGGAGGGTGGGTCTACCTCCGTCTATCCCGCGGAGGGATATTGAATATGACCTTCAGGTGGCCAGCCAACCAGCCTCCCGGACCCACCCCATAGGTCGCACGTAGACCGGGAACCGTAGGTATAAGTCATAGAGCGTAAGTTGTAAATAGCGATAGTTATAAATAACCGTAGTTCGTAAGTTGTAAATAACCGTAGGTATAAGGTGTAGTTATAAGTAACCGTAGTTCGTAAGTTGTAAATAACCGTAGGCATAAGGTATAGTTATAAGTCCGTAGATAGTAAGTTGTAAATAGCGCGTAGGATTAAGTAGTAGATAAGCCGATAACCGTTAGCGAGTAAACCGTTAGTATATAAGCCAACAACCAGTATTCGGGAAAAAAAAAAAAAAAAAAAAAAAAGAAATAGAAATGTAAATAGTACCGGCGAGGAAGTCTCGCGCCCCGAAGTAGGAGGGGGATGTAACGGGTATATAGAAGGCCCGCGACTTCCCCGCCTAACACCGCGCCTCCCACCGCCCCACTCCCAGCGAGAGCGCCGAGACCGCGGCCGAGCACAGCCTCCCGTCGCGGCCGCGAGGTGGCCGCCGCGACGAGCCGGCTGCTCGCGAGTGGAAGTGAACGGTGGGAAGAATAAGTAGGCCGCGAGAAGCAGCAATCGGGGCAGTTGAGGCCAGGCATGCGAGACCGAGAGTTACCGCCAAGTAAGCCCTCCGCTGTACCTCCAACCCGACCGTACCCCGTTCCTGCCGTAACCACCGTTTCCGCCGAACACCCTCGTTCCCGTATCCGAGCCTGCACCGTGCAAACGGGCAGGAATCCCTCCCCCGAGGGGCGCAAGCCTACGGGAACTCTATCCGAGCCGGCACCGTGCAAACGGGCCGGAATCCCTCCCCCGAGGGGCGCAAGCCTACGGGAAAATCATCCGAGCCGGCACCGTGCAAACGGGCCGGAATCCCTCCCCCGAGGGGCGCAAGCCTACGGGAAAATCGTCCGAGCCGACACCGTGCAAACGGGCCGGAATCCCTCCCCCGAGGGGCGCAAGCCCGCGGGACCGTCCTGCAAGCCCCTGACCGATTCCCCGACGCCGAGGCGATACCGCGCCGAGGCGATACCGACGCCGAGGCGATACCGCGCCGAGGCGATACCGACGCCGAGGCGATACCGCGCCGAGGCGATACCGCGCCGCCGCGATACCGCGCCGCCGCGCTACCGATCCGCCACGCTACCGATCCGCCGCGATAACACCGCGATACCGCCGCCATCGAGCCACTGTAAATAACATACGGACAATAAACGAATATTTTACCCGAAAACAACTCTACAAGTTATTCCTCCTCGAGGCGCTACCGACCCCTGGCAGCCGGCTGAGTCGGCACTCCCTCCACACCGACGGATACCCGTCACAATAGGATAGAGGATAGGATAGGATAGAGGATAGGATCGGATAGAGGATAGGATACGATAGAGGATAGTATAGGATAGAGGATAGGATGGGATAGAGAACAGTATAGGATAAATGATATTATAGGATACAGGATAGGATAGGGTAGAGGATAGGATAGAGAATAGGATAGGATGGAGGATAGGATAGGATAGAGGATAGAATCGGATAGAGGATAGGAGAGAATAGAGGATAGGAGAGGATTCAGGATAGGATAGAGAATATTATAGGATAGAGGATAGGATAGGATAGAGGAAACGATATTATAGAGGATAGGATAGGATAGAGGATAGGATAGGATAGAGGATAGGATAGGATAGAGGATAGGATAGGGTAGAGGTTAGGATAGGATAGAGGATAGGATAGGATAGAGGATATGATAGGATAGAGGATAGGATAGGATAGAGGATAGGATAGGATAGAGGATAGGATAGGATAGAGGGTAGGATAGGATAGAGGATAGGATAGGATAGAGGATAGGATAGGATAGGGGATAGGATAGGATAGAGGATAGGATAGGATAGAGGATAGGATAGGATAGAGGATAGGATAGGATAGAGGATAGGATAGGATAGAGGATAGGATAGGATAGAGGATAGCATAGGATAGAGGATAGGTTAGAATAGAGGATAGGATAGAGGATAGGATAGGATAGAGGATAGGATAGGATAGAGGATAGGATAGGATAGAGGATAGGATAGGATAGAGGATAGGATATGATAGAGGATAGGAGGAGATTCAGGATAGGATAGAGAATATTATAGGATAGAGGATAGGATAGGATAGAGGAAACGATATTATAGAGGATAGGATAGGATAGAGGATAGGATAGTATAGAGGATAGGATAGGATAGAGGATAGGATAGGATAGAGGATAGGATAGGATAGAGGATAGGATAGGATAGAGGATAGGAGAGGATTCGGGATAGGATAGAGAATATTATAGGATAGAGGATAGGATAGGATAGAGGAAAAGATATTATAGAGGATAGGATAGGATAGAGAATAGGATAGGATAGATGATAGGATAGGATAGAGGATAGGATCGGATAGAGGATAGGATAGGATAGAGGATAGGATAGGATAGAGGATAGGATAGGATAGAGGATAGGATCGGATAGAGGATAGGATACGATAGAGGATAGTATAGGATAGAGGATAGGATGGGATAGAGAATTGTATAGGATAAATGATATTATAGGATACAGGATAGGATAGGGTAGAGGATAGGATAGAGAATAGGATAGGATGGAGGATAGGATAGGATAGAGGATAGGATAGGATAGAGGATAGGATAGGATAGAGGATAGGATAGGATAGAGGATAGGATAGGATAGAGGATAGGATAGGATAGGATAGAGGATAGGATAGGATAGAGGATAGGATAGGATTGAGGATAGGAGAGGATAGAGGATAGGATAGGATAGAGGATAGGATAGGATAGAGGATAGGATAGAGCATAGGATAGGATAGAGGATAGGTTAGAATAGAGGATAGGATAGAGGATAGGATAGTATAGAGGATAGGATAGGATAGAGGATAGGATAGGATAGAGGATAGGATAGGATAGAGGATAGGATAGGATAGAGGATAGGATAGGATAGAGGATAGGATAGGATAGAGGATATGATAGGATAGAGGATAGGATAGGATAGAGGATAGGATAGGATAGAGGATAGGATAGGATAGAGGGTAGGATAGGATAGAGGATAGGATAGGATAGAGGATAGGATAGGATAGGGGATAGGATAGGATAGAGGATAGGATAGGATAGAGGATAGGATAGGATAGAGGATAGGATAGGATAGAGGATAGGATAGGATAGAGGATAGCATAGGATAGAGGATAGGTTAGAATAGAGGAGAGGATAGAGGATAGGATAGGATAGAGGATAGGATAGGATAGAGGATAGGATAGGATAGAGGATAGGATAGGATAGAGGATAGGATAGGATAGAGGATGGGATATGATAGAGGATAGGAGGAGATTCAGGATAGGATAGAGAATATTATAGGATAGAGGATAGGATAGGATAGAGGAAACGATATTATAGAGGATAGGATAGGATAGAGGATAGGATAGGATAGAGGATAGGATAGGATGAGACTTCAATGCCCACGCGGTATCGTGGGGGAGTCCCAGGACGACCACTAGGGGTAGCGAGGTGTTAACCTGGGCGGCCGGCCTGGATCTCCGGTTGATTAACCGGGGATCCACGCCGACGTGCGTGCGTCCGCAGGGGGTCTCGATTGTCGACCTGACATGGGGGACTCCCTCGGCCGTGCGCCGGGTGTCGGGATGGAGGGTGGCCGAGGAGATAGAGATTGCGTCAGACCATACGCCCATCGTCATGGACGTGTGGCCCACCCTCCACGCGCGGGATTCCCGGCCGGGCCGGGGGGACCGACGGCCGCGATGGGCCTTGAAGCGGCTGGACGCGGACGCGTTCGGGGCCGCGGTAGCCGCGGCGACATGGACGGGGCCGGCCCTGTCCGAGCTGGCGCCTGCGCAAGGGGCGAGGCGGCTGCGGGAGGTAATGACGGCGGTGTGCGACACCGCCATGCCCCGCAGCCGGTTCGCCCCCAGGAGGGCGGCGTACTGGTGGTCCGCCGGCATGGCGGAGCTCCGGCGTGCCTGCAATGCCGCGCGGCGTCGGTACGGCCGAGCGCGTAGGAGGCGCGACGACGAGGAGGCGACGGCGAGGCTCGGCGGGGAGTACCGAGCCGCGCTCGGGGTTCTCCGCAGGGCTATCGCGCGGGCCAAGGCCGACGCGTGGTCGGAGCTCGTCGGCACGGTGGACTCCGATCCATGGGGGCGCCCGTACAAGCTTGTCATGAACAAGCTGCGCGCGTGGGCGCCTCCGGTGACGGAGTCGATGGACCCCCACCTGCTCGAGGGAGTGGTGGCGTCCCTCTTCCCGCGAGAGGGGGGACAACTGCGCCGCTCCCATTGGGAACAGGAGCCTCTCTCCTGGTCCGCAGAGTGGGAGGTGTCGGCCGGCGAGCTGGGTGAGGCGATGGCCAGGGCGCGGCGGGTGGGCCGCAAGGCCCCGGGCCCGGACGGGGTGCCGGGCCGCGCGTTGGTCTTGGCCCTGGAGGGGGGACTCGCCGCCGAACTCCGGCAGCTGTATAACGGCTGTCTGAGGGAGGGGGTGTTCCCCACGGAGTGGAAGTCGGGCAGGTTGGTCCTCCTTCCGAAGGGGGGCAAGTCCCGGGACTCGCCCTCAGGGTACCGGCCAATTTGTCTGCTGGACGAGGCGGGGAAGTTGTTCGAGCGCGTACTCGTTGGACGCCTCGTCCGGCACCTGTCGGCGGGAGGGGTCCCCGATCTGAGCGGGGTTCAATTCGGCTTCCGGGAGGGTCTCTCCACCGTCGACGCTATTCGGCGGGTGAGGGCTCTCTCGGAGGCCTGTACGAGGGGGGACGGTGTTGCGTTGGCGATATCCTTGGATATCGCTAACGCGTTCAACACCGTCCCCTGGGATCGGATAATGGAGGCCCTGGTCTTCCACCGGGTGCCTCTGTATCTCAGAAGGGTGATCGGGAGCTATCTCTCCGACAGGGGTATAGAGTATCCCGGCCGGTACGGGATGGTGCGCAGGGGCGTCGTGCGTGGGGTTCCGCAGGGCTCGGTGTTGGGCCCGTTGCTGTGGAATCTTGCGTACGATCGCGTCCTGCGGGAGGAGATGCCTCCCGGGGTCAGCCTGACGTGTTACGCCGACGACACGCTGGTATTGGCCACCGGGAGGTATGCGAAGGAGGCCATCTGCCTGGCGGAGCGCGGCGCGTGGCGCGCGGTGCGCGCGATCCGGTCGCTGGGCCTAGAGGTGTCCGTCGAGAAAACCAGGGCCATGTGGTTTCTCCGCTCGGCCCGGTTGGCGGCGCCTCCCCAGTGCTGGATCTGCGTGGGGGAGGGGATGGTCAAGGTCGGGTCCCAGATGCGGTACCTGGGACTCGAGCTTGACGGCCGGTGGCGTTTTGACCGCCACCTTGAGTCGCTGGCGCCCCGGGCGGAGAGGGCGACCGCTGCGCTCGGTCGCCTTCTCCCGAATCTCGGGGGACCCTGTGGACGGGTGCGTCGTCTGTTCGCGGTGGTGGTGCGAGTTTTGGTCCTGTACGGAGCCCCTGTATGGGCGCACGATGTCTTGGCTAGGGGGCGCAGTGGCGGCACACGGTCGCTGCTGCGTCGCATCGAGCGCAGGCTGGCCATAGGCATCGTGCGGGGGTACCGCACCATTTCATACGCGACGGCGATGGTGATGTCGGGGCTGATCCCCCTCGAGCTGGAGGCCCGCGTGTTGGCGGATGTGCATACGCACTCCAGGGAACTCCGGCTCCGGGGGGTGGCCCCGGATCAGGCGCGGCTCATGGTGGATGAGCTCAGGCGACATGCTCGGCGGCACGCAGCCCGGGAGTGGCGCGATAGCCTTCCCGGGACGAGGGAGGGCGAGAGGCGGGCCGTTCGGGCCATCCTCCCGGTGTTCGATCAATGGAACAGGGGATGGATGGGGCATAGGGTCTCCTACCGTGTGACGCAGGTGTTGAGCGGGCACGGGTGCTTCGGCGACTACCTGTGTCGCATCGGGAGGGAGACCGAGGAGGCGTGTCACCACTGCGGCGAGCCGCGGGACACGGCGCAACACACTCTGGAGGAGTGTCCGGCATGGGGGGGAGAGCGCCGTGCCCTGCGGCGCGCGGTGGGCCACGACCTCTCGCTCCCGGCTGTCGTCGCTGCGGCAGCCGGTGGCGAGGAGGCGTGGAGGGGGTTCGCTTCCTTCTGCGAGCGGGTTATGCTGCGGAAGGAGGCTGCGGAACGGGATCGGGAGCGTAATCACGATCCCGGCCGAAGGGGGGGGGAGGCGGCGCAGGGTACGCCCCGGGGGCGTACCCCCGTTGCGACGCCTCTGACGCGAGCGGGGACGCCCTTGATGATATCGAGGCGGGGGATCGGATATCCCCTTACACTCGGTCACCAACGGCGTCCCCGGAGGCCGCCGGGCATCTCGGGCGGGGGCCCGGATGCTCATCGGGCGGCCTAACAGGGGGGGAAGGCGCCACGTCGTCCGTTGCGTGGTGCCTTCGGATAGAGTAGGTACGGGAGGGGGCCGCGTCGCCCCCCCCCCCCCCGGGTGGTATGCTAAGGCGGGGGCACACCGGATTGACATGCGCGCGCAGAGCACGGGTGCCCCCAGGAGTCTAGGGACGGACGGGGAGGAGTTAGTGGGTATACTCGGCGTTGCACCAACCAGCCGAGGAGTCCCACATAACCCGGACCATCCCCCCCCGGGGGGGTTCGGGTATCCGTAACGAGATTACCTCCTCGGAAAAAAAAAAAAAAAAAGGATAGGATAGGATAGAGGATAGGATAGAGGATAGTATAGAGGATAGGATAGGATAGAGGATAGGATAGGATAGAGGATAGGATAGGATAGAGGTTAGGATAGGATAGAGGATAGGATAGGATAGAGGATAGGATAGGATAGAGGATAGGATAGGATAGAGGATAGGATGGGCTAGAGGATAGGATAGGATAGAGGATAGGATAGGATACAGGATAGGATAGGATAGAGGATAGGAGAGGATTCAGGATAGGATAGAGAATATTATAGGATAGAGGATAGGATAGGATAGAGGAAATGATATTATAGAGGATAGGATAGGATAGAGGATAGGATAGGATAGAGGATAGGATAGGATAGAGGATAGGATAGGATAGAGGATAGGATAGGATAGAGGATAGGATAGGATAGAGGATAGGATAGGATAGAGGATGGGGACCGAGGGGATATGGGCTTAGTAGTGGTGACTCGGATCCACTACTAGGTATGCCACAGTGGTGGCGGTCATATCCCTAAAATCCTCTACGCTCCACCTCCTCGTGGTGGTCCCTGGGAACACACATAGTTGTGTGTTGCTAACGGAGCGAGGGGTATTCCGCGGAAAGTAGTCCCAATGATGTATGAGGCGATGCCGGCGGGATCTTCGGATCCTGGCAGGGCCTCCCTTGCCGGTAAGGCTCACACGGAGGGATAAAAAACCGCGGAATGGGTCCTGCGATAACGACCGGGGAGGTCGCCGCAGGGCCCTTGCCGTAAACCGGTGGTCATGTTTTACCGGAACGGTGGTCTTGCCTTAATCGGCCGGGCCGCGAGGATGATAACCTCTATAAAAATCCCTAATGCCCTAAGCTTAGGTGCGCGGTGAGAGGGTACGCCCTGGCTACAGGGCGCGGCTGGCGGGGTACATCAGCCACTAGCGCACCATCTCTGGATACCTGGCGAACTCCAGTTGAAATTAGCCTTACCCGGGCAAGGAGGCTCTGCCCGGGCGGACGTGTTTTTTCCTGCCAATCTCGTGGGACCAGATATGGAATCGTATAATAAAAACCTTGATGTGGTGGGGGAGGCTGCCGATACGGCAGCAGCTGTGGCGGGGGAAGAGACGGCAGCGGTCACTGACGGGGAGGGGATGGCAACGATTACTGCCGGGGAGGACGCGGTCGTGGTCATCGCGGACGAGGACTCGGATGGGGATGAAACAATCATCTCCATCTCGAGCTCCGTCGGCTCGATCGTGACGCGCGGGGGCGCGGAGAAGCGGGGCGCGACATCTGGGGTCTCTGACCCCAAGCGTGCCCGGTTAGAGGGGGGGCAGCACACCCGCGGCGGGTCGGTGTCGCGGACGGACCCCGGGGAGGGCTCGTCGGGGACGCCCACCATGGATCTGGCCCTCGGCGGCCGCGCCGAGAGGAGTCAGACGAGGAGGGTGGATGACCTCATCGAGCTGGGTGGGAGGATGCCGACAGCGCAGCTAGTAGGGGAGGTGGAGGAGGCGATGTTGAGGGTGGAGAGAGTCTCCACCGTCTCAAAGGGCCTCAAGGGGGACCTGGCTAAAGACTTGCGGGATTGTTCTGCAGTCGCCAGGGCCCACTGCACCACCTTGATGCAGCGGTGCTTTACCGGGATGGCGTGGCAGGGTAGCCAGGAGGTGGCCCGCCTCCGCGAGCAGAACGCGGCCCTCGCGAAGGAGGCGGGTGACCTCCGGGCGAGGCTCCGGTCAATGGAGGCCGGGCGGCGGGCGAACACCGACAGCGGTCGCCGGGCGGGACATGCGCCAATAGGGGAAGCGCCCCCCGCCTCCTCGACAGCGGGGGTCCGTACGCGGGGGATGGAGGCGATGGGACCGTCGGGGGAGGGAGCGGGAGTTTTGGACTCCGAAGCCCTGCTTCTCCGGGTCGGCGCGCTGATAACGGCCAGGAACCGGGAGCTAGAGGCCCGGATGGAGGAGCGGTTCCGGACGATTCTGGCCGGTTTGGCCCCGGCCCTCCGGGCGGAGGGTAAATCGGCGCGCGAGGCGACGCCGGTGGCTTCTCTGCCGGCGACGTCTGTCACCAAGGGGACTGGACCGGTGGTCGTGTCCAACGTGAGGGTGGTGCCCCCCGTTATCATTCCGCCACCGGTCGTCCCGGCCTCGTGGATGGAGGTGACGAGCAAGGCGGCGAAGAGGGCCAAGAAGAAGATGGCCGCGGAGGAGGCTGCGGCGAGAGCAGCCGCGGCCGAGGCAGCTGCCGCCGCTTCACGGCTGCAGGCTGCGTGGGAGCCGAGGGCGGCGGGCGGCGCACGAGTGCAGGGCGGCGCGAGCGCGGCGAAGCCCGCCGCCGGGAGGGACGGTGGCCTGGGACGCACCCCCAGAACGGGAGCAGTGGCCATCACCATCCCCGAGAGCTGCAAGCTCACTTATTCGGAGGTGATGGCCAGGGCAAAAGAGAGGGTGGACCTCAAGGCTATCGGGATCGAGTCGGGGGTGCTTCCCAGGCGGTCGAAAACCGGCGGGATCCTCCTGGAGGTCAGGGGCACGGGGTGCCAGGAGAAGGCACGGGCCCTCTCCGGGAGGATCGCCGAGGCGCTTGGGGGGACCGGGGTTAAGGTCTCCCAGGCGGTCAAGCGCGGCGAGGTGCGCGTGGCGGGCCTGGACGACTCGGTGTCGCCCGGGGACGTAGCGGCGGCGCTGGCGGCGGTGGGGGGGTGTTCCGCGGCGGAGTTCCGGGTCGGCGAGATCCGCAGACCCGCCTCGGAGCAGGCGCTGGGCTCCTGTTGGGCCCAGGGCCCCCTCGCGGCCGTCAAGAAAGTGTTGGCGGGAGGCCGGCTGCTGGTCGGCTGGTCCTCGGCCCGCGTCGAGGCGCTGAGGGAGCGGCCCCTCCAATGCTTCCGTTGTTTGGAGACGGGGCACACGCGGGCGACATGCAAGAGCGCGGTCGACAGAGGCGCGATGTGCTACCGCTGCGGGGCGGCGGAGCACCGGGCTTCGGCCTGTAAGGCCGCCCCCAGGTGTCCGCTCTGCGCGGACCTGGGGAGACCATCGGGCCATAGATTCGGGGCCAAAGCGTGTGCCCCGGCTCCCAAGAGGGGCCGCGCGGCGACGAAAGAGAGGGGCGCGTCTGGGGCTGCATCCGCGCAGCGGCCGCAGACGGCGCCGGGGGCCCGGACCTCCCAGGGAGGGGACTCTGCAGAGCCCATGTTAGAGTAGGTACTTTTAATCCTACTCCGGTTCTGCAGGCGAACCTCAACCACTCGCGCGCGGCACAGGACCTGTTTGTCCAAGCCGTGCGCGAGTGGGGGGCTGGGCTGGCAGTTGCGGCGGAGCCGTACGCAATCCCCGAACACCCCTTCTGGGTGGGGGACGAGATCGGCTCCGTAGTAATAGTGGCGGGAAGCCGCCCCGGGTCCCCGTCGGTCTCCCTTCTGGAGCGGGGCGAGGGATTCGTGGCGGTGCAATGGGGGGACATCGCGGTTGTCGGGATCTACATCTCGCCGAGCTGTGGCCTCGATCAATTTCGGGGGTTCCTGGGCGGGCTGAACAGCTGCATCGCGCGGTGCAGCGCCCGCCCGGTTCTCGTTTTGGGAGACTTCAATGCCCACGCGGTATCGTGGGGGAGTCCCAGGACGACCACTAGGGGTAGCGAGGTGTTAACCTGGGCGGCCGGCCTGGATCTCCGGTTGATTAACCGGGGATCCACGCCGACGTGCGTGCGTCCGCAGGGGGTCTCGATTGTCGACCTGACATGGGGGACTCCCTCGGCCGTGCGCCGGGTGTCGGGATGGAGGGTGGCCGAGGAGATAGAGATTGCGTCAGACCATACGCCCATCGTCATGGACGTGTGGCCCACCCTCCACGCGCGGGATTCCCGGCCGGGCCGGGGGGACCGACGGCCGCGATGGGCCTTGAAGCGGCTGGACGCGGACGCGTTCGGGGCCGCGGTAGCCGCGGCGACATGGACGGGGCCGGCCCTGTCCGAGCTGGCGCCTGCGCAAGGGGCGAGGCGGCTGCGGGAGGTAATGACGGCGGTGTGCGACACCGCCATGCCCCGCAGCCGGTTCGCCGCCAGGAGGGCGGCGTACTGGTGGTCCGCCGGCATTGCGGAGCTCCGGCGTGCCTGCAATGCCGCGCGGCGTCGGTACGGCCGAGCGCGTAGGAGGCGCGACGACGAGGAGGCGACGGCGAGGCTCGGCGGGGAGTACCGAGCCGCGCTCGGGGTTCTCCGCAGGGCTATCGCGCGGGCCAAGGCCGACGCGTGGTCGGAGCTCGTCGGCACGGTGGACTCCGATCCATGGGGGCGCCCGTACAAGCTTGTCATGAACAAGCTGCGCGCGTGGGCGCCTCCGGTGACGGAGTCGATGGACCCCCACCTGCTCGAGGGAGTGGTGGCGTCCCTCTTCCCGCGAGAGGGGGGACAACTGCGCCGCTCCCATTGGGAACAGGAGCCTCTCTCCTGGTCCGCAGAGTGGGAGGTGTCGGCCGGCGAGCTGGGTGAGGCGATGGCCAGGGCGCGGCGGGTGGGCCGCAAGGCCCCGGGCCCGGACGGGGTGCCGGGCCGCGCGTTGGTCTTGGCCCTGGAGGGGGGACTCGCCGCCGAACTCCGGCAGCTGTATAACGGCTGTCTGAGGGAGGGGGTGTTCCCCACGGAGTGGAAGTCGGGCAGGTTGGTCCTCCTTCCGAAGGGGGGCAAGTCCCGGGACTCGCCCTCAGGGTACCGGCCAATTTGTCTGCTGGACGAGGCGGGGAAGTTGTTCGAGCGCGTACTCGTTGGACGCCTCGTCCGGCACCTGTCGGCGGGAGGGGTCCCCGATCTGAGCGGGGTTCAATTCGGCTTCCGGGAGGGTCTCTCCACCGTCGACGCTATTCAGCGGGTGAGGGCTCTCTCGGAGGCCTGTACGAGGGGGGGCGGTGTTGCGTTGGCGATATCCTTGGATATCGCTAACGCGTTCAACACCGTCCCCTGGGATCGGATAATGGAGGCCCTGGTCTTCCACCGGGTGCCTCTGTATCTCAGAAGGGTGATCGGGAGCTATCTCTCCGACAGGGGTATAGAGTATCCCGGCCGGTACGGGATGGTGCGCAGGGGCGTCGTGCGCGGGGTTCCGCAGGGCTCGGTGTTGGGCCCGTTGCTGTGGAATCTTGCGTACGATCGCGTCCTGCGGGAGGAGATGCCTCCCGGGGTCAGCCTGACGTGTTACGCCGACGACACGCTGGTATTGGCCACCGGGAGGTATGCGAAGGAGGCCATCTGCCTGGCGGAGCGCGGCGCGTGGCGCGCGGTGCGCGCGATCCGGTCGCTGGGCCTAGAGGTGTCCGTCGAGAAAACCAGGGCCATGTGGTTTCTCCGCTCGGCCCGGTTGGCGGCGCCTCCCCAGTGCTGGATCTGCGTGGGGGAGGGGATGGTCAAGGTCGGGTCCCAGATGCGGTACCTGGGACTCGAGCTTGACGGCCGGTGGCGTTTTGACCGCCACCTTGAGTCGCTGGCGCCCCGGGCGGAGAGGGCGACCGCTGCGCTCGGTCGCCTTCTCCCGAATCTCGGGGGACCCTGTGGACGGGTGCGTCGTCTGTTCGCGGTGGTGGTGCGAGTTTTGGTCCTGTACGGAGCCCCTGTGTGGGCGCGCGATGTCTTGGCTAGGGGGCGCAGTGGCGGCACACGGTCGCTGCTGCGTCGCATCGAGCGCAGGCTGGCCATAGGCATCGTGCGGGGGTACCGCACCATTTCATACGCGACGGCGATGGTGATGTCGGGGCTGATCCCCCTCGAGCTGGAGGCCCGCGTGTTGGCGGATGTGCATACGCACTCCAGGGAACTCCGGCTCCGAGGGGTGGCCCCGGATCAGGCGCGGCTCATGGTGGATGAGCTCAGGCGACATGCTCGGCGGCACGCAGCCCGGGAGTGGCGCGATAGCCTTCCCGGGACGAGGGAGGGCGAGAGGCGGGCCGTTCGGGCCATCCTCCCGGTGTTCGATCAATGGAACAGGGGATGGATGGGGCATAGGGTCTCCTACCGTGTGACGCAGGTGATGAGCGGGCACGGGTGCTTCGGCGACTACCTGTGTCGCATCGGGAGGGAGACCGAGGAGGCGTGTCACCACTGCGGCGAGCCGCGGGACACGGCGCAACACACTCTGGAGGAGTGTCCGGCATGGGGGGGAGAGCGCCGTGCCCTGCGGCGCGCGGTGGGCCACGACCTCTCGCTCCCGGCTGTCGTCGCTGCGGCAGCCGGTGGCGAGGAGGCGTGGAGGGGGTTCGCTTCCTTCTGCGAGCGGGTTATGCTGCGGAAGGAGGCTGCGGAACGGGATCGGGAGCGTAATCACGATCCCGGCCGAAGGGGGGGGAGGCGGCGCAGGGTACGCCCCGGGGGCGTACCCCCGTTGCGACGCCTCTGACGCGAGCGGGGACGCCCTTGATGATCTCGAGGCGGGGGATCGGATATCCCCTTACACTCGGTCACCAACGGCGTCCCCGGAGGCCGCCGGGCATCTCGAGCGGGGGCTCGGATGCTCATCGGGCGGCCTAACAGGGGGGAAGGCGCCACGTCGTCCGTTGCGTGGTGCCTTCGGATAGAGTAGGTACGGGAGGGGGCCGCGTCCCCCCCTGGGTGGTATGCTAAGGCGGGGGCACACCGGATTGACATGCGCGCGCAGAGCACGGGTGCCCCCAGGAGTCTAGGGACGGACGGGGAGGAGTTAGTGGGTATACTCGGCGTTGCACCAACCAGCCGAGGAGTCCCACATAACCCGGACCACCCCCCCCGGGGGGGTTCGGGTATCCGTAACGAGATTACCTCCTCGGAAAAAAAAAAAAAAAAAAAAAAAAAAAAAGGATAGGATAGAGGATAGGATAGAGGATAGGATAGGATAGAGGATAGGATAGGATAGAGGATAGGATAGGATAGAGGATAGGATAGGATAGAGGATAGGATAGGATAGAGGATAGGATAGGATAGAGGATAGGATAGGATAGAGGATAGGATACGATAGAGGATAGGATAGGATAGAGGATAGGATAGGATAGAGGATAGGATAGGATAGAGGTTAGGTTAGAATAGAGGATAGGATAGAGGATAGGATAGGACAGAGGATAGGATAGGATAGGGGACAGGAGAGGATTCAGGATAGGATAGAGAATATTATAGAATAGAGGATAGGATAGGATAGAGGAAACGATATTATAGAGGATAGGATAGGATAGAGGATAGGATAGGATAGAGGATAGGATCGGATAGGATAGAGGATAGGATAGGATAGAGGATAGGATAGGATAGAGGATAGGATAGGATAGAGGATAGGATAGGATAGAGGATAGGAGAGGATTCAGGATAGGATAGAGAATATTATAGGATAGAGGATAGGATAGGATAGAGGAAACGATATTATAGAGGATAGGATAGGATAGAGGATAGGATAGGATAGAGGATAGGATAGGATAGAGGGTAGGATAGGATAGAGGATAATATAGGATAGAGGATAGGATAGGATAGAGGATAGGATAGGATAGAGTGTAGGGTAGAATTTGTATAGGACACATTATAGCATAGGATAGAGTATAGGATAGGTAGAGAATAGGATAGGATAGTGGATATTATGGGGTAGAGGATAGGATAGGATAGAGGATATGATATGATAGAGGATAGGAAAGAGGATAGGATATAATACAGAATAGGATAGGATTGAGTATAGAATGGGATAGAGGATGGGATAGGGTATTGGATAGGATAGAGGATAGGATAGGCTAGAGGATAGGATAGGATAGAGGATAGGATAGGATAGAGGATAGGATAGGATAGAGGATAGGATAGGATAGAGGATAGGATAGGATAGAGGATAGGATAGGATAGAGGATAGGATACGATAGAGGATAGGATAGAGGATTGGATAGGATAGAGGATATTATAGGATATAGGATAGGATAGGATGAAGGATAGGATAGGATAGAGGATAGGAGAGGATTCAGGATAGGATAGAGGATAGGATAGGATAGAAGATAGGATTGGATAGAGGATAGGATAGGATAGAGGATAGGATAGGATAGAGGATAGGAGAGGATAGAGGATAGGAGAGGATTCAGGATAGGATAGAGAATATTATAGGATAGAGGATAGGATAGGATAGAGGAAACGATATTATAGAGGATAGGATAGGATAGAGGATAGGATAGGATAGAGGATAGGATAGGATAGAGGATAGGATAGGATAGAGGATAGGATAGGATAGAGGATAGGATAGGATAGAGGATAGGATAGGATAGAGGATAGGATAGGATAGAGGATCGGATAGGATAGAGGATAGGATAGGATAGAGGATGGGATAGGATAGAGGATAGGATAGGATAGAGGATAGGATAGGATAGAGGATAGGATAGGATAGAGGATAGGATAGGATAGAGGATAGGATAGGATAGAGGATAGGATAGGATAGAGGATAGGATAGGATAGAGGATAGGATAGGATAGAGGATAGGATAGGATTGAGGATAGGATAGGATAGAGGATAGGTTAGGATAGTGGATAGGATAGGATAGAGGATAGGATAGGATAGAGGATAGGATAGGATAGAGGATAGGATAGGATAGAGGATAGGATAGGATAGAGAATAGGATAGGATAGAGGATATTATGGAGTAGAGGATAGGATAGGATAGAGAATATGATATGATAGAGGATAGGAAAGAGGATAGGATAGAATACAGAATAGGATAGGAATGAGTATAGAATGGGATAGATGATGGGATAGGGTATTGGACAGGATAGAGGATAGGATAGGCTAGAGGATAGGATAGGATAGAGGATAGGATAGGATAGAGGATAGGATAGGATAGAGGATAGGGTAGGATAGAGGATAGGATAGGATAGAGGATAGGATAATGGATAGGATAGGATTGAGGATAGGATAGGATAGAGGATAGGATAGGATAGAGGATAGGATAGGATAGAGGATAGGATAGAGCATAGGATAGGATAGAGGATAGGTTAGAATAGAGGATAGGATAGAGGATAGGATAGTATAGAGGATAGGATAGGATAGAGGATAGGATAGGATAGAGGATAGGATAGGATAGAGGATAGGAGAGGATTCTGGATAGGATAGAGAATATTATAGGATAGAGGAAATGATATTATAGAGGATAGGATAGGATAGAGGATAGGATAGGATAGAGGATAGGATAGGATAGAGGATAGGGTAGGATAGAGGATAGGATAGGATAGAGGATAGGATAGGATAGAGGATAGGATAGGATAGAGGATAGGATAGGATAGAGGATAGGATAGGATAGAGGATAGGATAGGATAGAGGATAGGATAGGATAGAGGATAGGATAGGATAGAGGATAGGATAGGATAGAGGATAGGATAGGATAGAGGATAGGATAGGATAGAGGATAGGATAGGATAGAAGATAGGAGGAGATTCAGGATAGGATAGAGAATATTATAGGATAGAGGATAGGATAGGATAGAGGAAACGATATTATAGAGGCTAGGATAGGATAGAGGATAGGATAGGATAGAGGATATGATATGATAGAGGATAGGAAAGAGGATAGGATAGAATACAGAATAGGATAGGGTTGAGTATAGAATGGGATAGAGGATGGGATAGGGTATAGGATAGGATAGAGGATAGGATAGGCTAGAGGATAGGATAGGATAGAGGATAGGATAGGATAGAGGATAGGATAGGATAGAGGATAGGATAGGATAGAGGATAGGATAGGATAGCGGATAGGATAGGATAGAGGATAGGATACGATAGAGGATAGGATAGAGGATTGGATAGGATAGAGGATATTATAGGATAAAGGATGGGATAGGATACAGGATAGGATAGGATAGAGGATAGGAGAGGATTCAGGATAGGATAGAGAATATTATAGGATAGAGGATAGGATAGGATAGTGGATAGGATAGGATAGAGGATAGGATAGGATAGAGGATAGGATAGGATAGAGGATAGGATAGGATAGAGGATAGGATAGGATAGAGGATAGGATAGGATAGAGGATAGGATAGGATAGAGGATAGGATAGGATAGAGGATAGGATAGGATAGAGGATAGGATAGAGGATAGGATAGGATTGAGGATAGGATAGGATAGAGGATAGGATAGGATAGAGGATAGGATAGGATAGAGGATAGGATAGGATAGAGGATAGGATAGGATAGAGGATAGGATAGGATAGAGGATAGGATAGGATAGAGGATAGGATAGAGGATAGGATAGGATTGAGGATAGGATAGGATAGAGGATAGGATAGGATAGAGGATAGGATAGAGCATAGGATGGGATAGAGGATAGGTTAGAATAGAGGATAGGATAGAGGATAGGATAGTATAGAGGATAGGATAGGATAGAGGATAGGATAGGATAGAGGATAGGATAGGATAGAGGATAGGAGAGGATTCGGGATAGGATAGAGAATATTATAGGATAGAGGAAATGATATTATAGAGGATAGGATAGGATAGAGGATAGGATAGGATAGAGGATAGGATAGGATAGAGGATAGGATCGGATAGAGGATAGGATAGGATAGAGGATAGGGTAGGATAGAGGATAGGATAGGATAGAGGATAGGTTCGGATAGAGGATAGAATACGATAGAGGATAGTATAGGATAGAGGATAGGATGGGATAGAGAATAGTATAGGATAAATGATATTATAGGATACAGGATAGGATAGGGTAGAGGATAGGATAGAGAATAGGATAGGATGGAGGATAGGATAGGATAGAGGATAGAATCGGATAGAGGATAGGATACGATAGAGGATAGGATAGAGGATTGGATAGGATAGAGGATATTATAGGATAGAGGATAGGATAGGATACAGGATAGGATAGGATAGAGGATAGGAGAGGATTCAGGATAGGATAGAGAATATTATAGGATAGAGGATAGGATAGGATAGAGGATAGGATAGGATAGAGGATAGGATAGGATAGAGGATAGGATAGGATAGAGGATAGGATAGGATAGAGGATAGGATAGGATAGAGGATAGGATAGGATAGAGGATAGGATAGGATAGAGGATAGGAGAGGATTCAGGATAGGATAGAGAATATTATAGGATAGAGGATTGGATAGGATAGAGGAAACGATATTATAGAGGATAGGATAGGATAGAGGATAGGATAGGATAGAGGATAGGATAGGATAGAGGATAGGATAGGATAGAGGATAGGATAGGATAGAGGATAGGATAGGATAGAGGATAGGATAGGATAGAGGATAGGATAGGATAGAGGATAGGATAGGATAGAGGATAGGATAGGATAGAGGATAGGATAGGATAGAGGATAGGATAGGATAGAGGATAGGATAGGATAGAGGATAGGATAGGATAGAGGATAGCATAGGATAGAGGATAGGATAGGATAGAGGATAGGATAGGATAGAGGATAGGATAGGATAGAGGATATTATAGGATAGAGGATAGGATAGGATAGAGGATACGATATGATAGAGGATAGGAAAGAGGATAGGGGATTCGATAGGATAGAGGATAAGATAGGATAGGATAGGATAGGATAGAGGATAGAGGATAGGTTAGGATAGAGGATACGATAGGATAGAGGATAGGATAGGATAGAGGATAGGATAGGATAGAGGATAGGATAGGATAGGATAGAGGATAGGATAGGATAGAGGATAGGATAGGATAGAGGATAGGATAGGATAGAGGATAGGATAGGATAGAGGATAGGATAGAGCATAGGATAGGATAGAGGATAGGATAGAGGATAGGATAGTATAGAGGATAGGATAGGATAGAGGATAGGATAGGATAGAGGATAGGATAGGATAGAGGATAGGAGAGGATTCGGGATAGGATAGAGAATATTATAGGATAGAGGAAATGATATTATAGAGGATAGGATAGGATAGAGGATATGATAGGATAGAGGATAGGATAGGATAGAGGATAGGATCGGATGGAGGATAGGATAGGATAGAGGATAGGATAGGATAGAGGATAGGATAGGATAGAGGATAGGTTCGGATAGAGGATAGGATACGATAGAGGATAGTATAGGATAGAGGAAATGATATTATAGAGGATAGCATAGGATAGAGGATAGGATAGGATAGAGGATAGGATAGGATAGAGGATAGGATCGGATAGAGGATAGGATAGGATAGAGGATAGGTTCGGATTGAGGATAGGATACGATAGAGGATAGTATAGGATAGAGGATAGGATGGGATAGAGAATAGTATAGGATAAATGATATTATAGGATACAGGATAGGATAGGGTAGAGGATAGGATAGAGAATAGGATAGGATGGAGGATAGGATAGGATAGAGGATAGAATCGGATAGAGGATAGGATACGATAGAGGATAGGATAGAGGATTGGATAGGATAGAGGATATTATAGGATAGAGGATAGGATAGGATACAGGATAGGATAGGATAGAGGATAGGAGAGGATTCAGGATAGGATAGAGAATATTATAGGATAGAGGATAGGATAGGATAGAGGATAGGATAGGATAGAGGATAGGATAGGATAGAGGATAGGATAGGATAGAGGATAGGATAGGATAGAGGATAGGATAGGATAGAGGATAGGAGAGGATTCAGGATAGGATAGAGAATATTATAGGATAGAGGATTGGATAGGATAGAGGAAACGATATTATAGAGGATAGGATAGGATAGAGGATAGGATAGGATAGAGGATAGGATAGGATAGAGGATAGGATAGGATAGAGGATAGGATAGGATAGAGGATATTATAGGATAGAGGATAGGATAGGATAGAGGATACGATATGATAGAGGATAGGAAAGAGGATAGGGGATTCGATAGGATAGAGGATAAGATAGGATAGGATAGGATAGGATAGAGGATAGAGGATAGGTTAGGATAGAGGATACGATAGGATAGAGGATAGGATAGGATAGAGGATAGGATAGGATAGAGGATAGGATAGGATAGAGGATAGGATAGGATAGAGGATAGGATAGGATAGAGAATATTATAGGATAGAGGATAGGATAGGATAGAGGAAACGATATTATAGAGGCTAGGATAGGATAGAGGATAGGATAGGATAGAGGATATGATATGATAGAGGATAGGAAAGAGGATAGGATAGAATACAGAATAGGATAGGGTTGAGTATAGAATGGGATAGAGGATGGGATAGGGTATAGGATAGGATAGAGGATAGGATAGGCTAGAGGATAGGATAGGATAGAGGATAGGATAGGATAGAGGATAGGATAGGATAGAGGATAGGATAGGATAGAGGATAGGATAGGATAGCGGATAGGATAGGATAGAGGATAGGATACGATAGAGGATAGGATAGAGGATTGGATAGGATAGAGGATATTATAGGATAAAGGATGGGATAGGATACAGGATAGGATAGGATAGAGGATAGGAGAGGATTCAGGATAGGATAGAGAATATTATAGGATAGAGGATAGGATAGGATAGTGGATAGGATAGGATAGAGGATAGGATAGGATAGAGGATAGGATAGGATAGAGGATAGGATAGGATAGAGGATAGGATAGGATAGAGGATAGGATAGGATAGAGGATAGGATAGGATAGAGGATAGGATAGGATAGAGGATAGGATAGGATAGAGGATAGGATAGAGGATAGGATAGGATTGAGGATAGGATAGGATAGAGGATAGGATAGGATAGAGGATAGGATAGGATAGAGGATAGGATAGGATAGAGGATAGGATAGGATAGAGGATAGGATAGGATAGAGGATAGGATAGGATAGAGGATAGGATAGAGGATAGGATAGGATTGAGGATAGGATAGGATAGAGGATAGGATAGGATAGAGGATAGGATAGAGCATAGGATGGGATAGAGGATAGGTTAGAATAGAGGATAGGATAGAGGATAGGATAGTATAGAGGATAGGATAGGATAGAGGATAGGATAGGATAGAGGATAGGATAGGATAGAGGATAGGAGAGGATTCGGGATAGGATAGAGAATATTATAGGATAGAGGAAATGATATTATAGAGGATAGGATAGGATAGAGGATAGGATAGGATAGAGGATAGGATAGGATAGAGGATAGGATCGGATAGAGGATAGGATAGGATAGAGGATAGGGTAGGATAGAGGATAGGATAGGATAGAGGATAGGTTCGGATAGAGGATAGAATACGATAGAGGATAGTATAGGATAGAGGATAGGATGGGATAGAGAATAGTATAGGATAAATGATATTATAGGATACAGGATAGGATAGGGTAGAGGATAGGATAGAGAATAGGATAGGATGGAGGATAGGATAGGATAGAGGATAGAATCGGATAGAGGATAGGATACGATAGAGGATAGGATAGAGGATTGGATAGGATAGAGGATATTATAGGATAGAGGATAGGATAGGATACAGGATAGGATAGGATAGAGGATAGGAGAGGATTCAGGATAGGATAGAGAATATTATAGGATAGAGGATAGGATAGGATAGAGGATAGGATAGGATAGAGGATAGGATAGGATAGAGGATAGGATAGGATAGAGGATAGGATAGGATAGAGGATAGGATAGGATAGAGGATAGGATAGGATAGAGGATAGGATAGGATAGAGGATAGGAGAGGATTCAGGATAGGATAGAGAATATTATAGGATAGAGGATTGGATAGGATAGAGGAAACGATATTATAGAGGATAGGATAGGATAGAGGATAGGATAGGATAGAGGATAGGATAGGATAGAGGATAGGATAGGATAGAGGATAGGATAGGATAGAGGATAGGATAGGATAGAGGATAGGATAGGATAGAGGATAGGATAGGATAGAGGATAGGATAGGATAGAGGATAGGATAGGATAGAGGATAGGATAGGATAGAGGATAGGATAGGATAGAGGATAGGATAGGATAGAGGATAGCATAGGATAGAGGATAGGATAGGATAGAGGATAGGATAGGATAGAGGATAGGATAGGATAGAGGATATTATAGGATAGAGGATAGGATAGGATAGAGGATACGATATGATAGAGGATAGGAAAGAGGATAGGGGATTCGATAGGATAGAGGATAAGATAGGATAGGATAGGATAGGATAGAGGATAGAGGATAGGTTAGGATAGAGGATACGATAGGATAGAGGATAGGATAGGATAGAGGATAGGATAGGATAGAGGATAGGATAGGATAGGATAGAGGATAGGATAGGATAGAGGATAGGATAGGATAGAGGATAGGATAGGATAGAGGATAGGATAGGATAGAGGATAGGATAGAGCATAGGATAGGATAGAGGATAGGATAGAGGATAGGATAGTATAGAGGATAGGATAGGATAGAGGATAGGATAGGATAGAGGATAGGATAGGATAGAGGATAGGAGAGGATTCGGGATAGGATAGAGAATATTATAGGATAGAGGAAATGATATTATAGAGGATAGGATAGGATAGAGGATATGATAGGATAGAGGATAGGATAGGATAGAGGATAGGATCGGATGGAGGATAGGATAGGATAGAGGATAGGATAGGATAGAGGATAGGATAGGATAGAGGATAGGTTCGGATAGAGGATAGGATACGATAGAGGATAGTATAGGATAGAGGAAATGATATTATAGAGGATAGCATAGGATAGAGGATAGGATAGGATAGAGGATAGGATAGGATAGAGGATAGGATCGGATAGAGGATAGGATAGGATAGAGGATAGGTTCGGATTGAGGATAGGATACGATAGAGGATAGTATAGGATAGAGGATAGGATGGGATAGAGAATAGTATAGGATAAATGATATTATAGGATACAGGATAGGATAGGGTAGAGGATAGGATAGAGAATAGGATAGGATGGAGGATAGGATAGGATAGAGGATAGAATCGGATAGAGGATAGGATACGATAGAGGATAGGATAGAGGATTGGATAGGATAGAGGATATTATAGGATAGAGGATAGGATAGGATACAGGATAGGATAGGATAGAGGATAGGAGAGGATTCAGGATAGGATAGAGAATATTATAGGATAGAGGATAGGATAGGATAGAGGATAGGATAGGATAGAGGATAGGATAGGATAGAGGATAGGATAGGATAGAGGATAGGATAGGATAGAGGATAGGATAGGATAGAGGATAGGATAGGATAGAGGATAGGAGAGGATTCAGGATAGGATAGAGAATATTATAGGATAGAGGATTGGATAGGATAGAGGAAACGATATTATAGAGGATAGGATAGGATAGAGGATAGGATAGGATAGAGGATAGGATAGGATAGAGGATAGGATAGGATAGAGGATAGGATAGGATAGAGGATATTATAGGATAGAGGATAGGATAGGATAGAGGATACGATATGATAGAGGATAGGAAAGAGGATAGGGGATTCGATAGGATAGAGGATAAGATAGGATAGGATAGGATAGGATAGAGGATAGAGGATAGGTTAGGATAGAGGATACGATAGGATAGAGGATAGGATAGGATAGAGGATAGGATAGGATAGAGGATAGGATAGGATAGAGGATAGGATAGGATAGAGGATAGGATAGGATAGAGGATAGGATAGGATAGAGGATAGGATAGGATAGAGGATAGGATAGGATAGGATAGAGGATAGGATAGGATAGAGGATAGGATAGGATAGAGGATAGGATAGGATAGAGGATAGGATAGGATAGAGGATAGGATAGGATAGGATAGAGGATAGGATAGGATAGAGGATAGGATAGGATAGAGGATAGGATAGGATAGAGGATAGGATAGGATAGAGGATAGGATAGGATAGAGGATAGGATAGGATAGAGGATAGGATAGGATAGAGGATAGGATAGGATAGAGGATAGGATAGGATAGGATAGAGGATAGGATAGGATAGAGGATAGGATAGGATAGAGGATAGGATAGGATAGAGGATAGGATAGGATAGAGGATAGGATAGGATAGGATAGAGGATAGGATAGGATAGAGGATAGGATAGGATAGAGGATAGGATAGGATAGAGGATAGGATAGGATAGAGGATAGGATAGGATAGAGGATAGGATAGGATAGAGGATAGGATAGGATAGAGGATAGGATAGGATAGAGGATAGGATAGGATAGAGGATAGGATAGGATAGAGGATAGGATAGGATAGAGGATAGGATAGGATAAAGGATAGGATAGGATAGAGGATAGGATAGGATAGAGGATAGGATAGGATAGAGGATAGGATAGGATAGAGGGTAGGGTAGAATTTGTATAGGACACATTATAGCATAGGATAGAGTATAGGATAGGTAGGGAATAGGATAGGATAGAGGATATTATGGGGTAGAGGATAGGATAGGATAGAGGATATGATATGATAGAGGATAGGAAAGAGGATAGGATCTAATACAGAATAGGATAGGATTGAGTATAGAATGGGATAGAGGATGGGATAGGGTATTGGATAGGATAGAGGATAGGATAGGCTAGAGGATAGGATAGGATAGAGGATAGGATAGGATAGAGGATAGGATAGGATAGGGGATAGGATAGAGGATAGGATAGGATAGAGGATAGGATAGGATAGAGGATAGGAAAGAGGATAGGATCTAATACAGAATAGGATAGGATTGAGTATAGAATGGGATAGAGGATGGGATAGGGTATTGGATAGGATAGAGGATAGGATAGGCTAGAGGATAGGATAGGATAGAGGATAGGATAGGATAGAGGATAGGATAGGATAGGGGATAGGATAGAGGATAGGATAGGATAGAGGATAGGATAGGATAGAGGATAGGATAGGATAGAGGATAGGATAGGATAGAGGATAGGATAGGATAGAGGATAGGATAGAGGATAGGATAGAGGATAGGATAGAGGATAGGTTAGAGGATAGGATTGGATAGAGGATAGGAGAGGATTCAGGATAGGATAGGATAGAGGATAGGATAGGATAGAGGATAGGATAGGATAGAGGATAGGAGAGGATAGAGGATAGGAGAGGATTCAGGATAGGATAGAGAATATTATAGGATAGAGGACAGGATAGGATAGAGGATAGGATAGGATAGAGGATAGGATAGGATAGAGGATAGGATAGGATAGAGGATAGGATAGGATAGAGGATAGGAGAGGATAGAGGATAGGAGAGGATTCAGGATAGGATAGAGAATATTATAGGATAGAGGATAGGATAGGATAGAAGAAACGATATTATAGAGGATAGGATAGGATAGAGGATAGGATAGGATAGAGGATAGGATAGGATAGAGGATAGGATAGGATAGAGGATAGGATAGGATAGAGGATAGGATAGGATAGAGGATAGGATAGGATAGAGGATAGGATAGAGGATAGGATAGAGGATAGGATAGAGGATAGGTTAGAGGATAGGATTGGATAGAGGATAGGAGAGGATTCAGGATAGGATAGGATAGAGGATAGGATAGGATAGAGGATAGGATAGGATAGAGGATAGGAGAGGATAGAGGATAGGAGAGGATTCAGGATAGGATAGAGAATATTATAGGATAGAGGACAGGATAGGATAGAGGATAGGATAGGATAGAGGATAGGATAGGATAGAGGATAGGATAGGATAGAGGATAGGATAGGATAGAGGATAGGAGAGGATAGAGGATAGGAGAGGATTCAGGATAGGATAGAGAATATTATAGGATAGAGGATAGGATAGGATAGAAGAAACGATATTATAGAGGATAGGATAGGATAGAGGATAGGATAGGATAGAGGATAGGATAGGATAGAGGATAGGTTAGAATAGAGGACAGGATAGAGGATAGGATAGGATAGAGGATAGGATAGGGTAGAGGATAGGATGGGATAGAGGATAGGATAGGATAGAGGATATAATAGGATAGAGGATAGGATAGGATAGAGGATAGGATAGGATAGAGGATAGGAGAGGATTCAATATAGGATAGAGAATATTATAGGATAGAGGATAGGATAGGATAGAGGATAGGATAGGATAGAGGATAGGATAGGATAGAGGATAGGTTAGAATAGAGGACAGGATAGAGGATAGGATAGGATAGAGGATAGGATAGGGTAGAGGATAGGATAGGATAGAGGATAGGATAGGATAGAGGATATAATAGGATAGAGGATAGGATAGGATAGAGGATAGGATAGGATAGAGGATAGGAGAGGATTCAGGATAGGATAGAGAATATTATAGGATAGAGGATAGGATAGGATAGAGGAAACGATATTATAGAGGATAGGATAGGATAGAGGATAGGATAGGATAGAGGATAGGATAGGATAGAGGATAGGATAGGATAGAGGATAGGATAGGATAGAGGAAAAGATATTATAGAGGATAGGATAGGATAGAGGATGGGATAGGATAGAGAATAGGATACGATAGAGGATAGGATAGGATAGAGGATAGGATAGGATTGAGGATAGGATAGGATAGAGGATAGGATAGGATAGTGGATAGGATAGGATAGAGGATAGGAGAGGATTCAGGATAGGATAGAGAATATTATAGGATAGAGGAAACGATATTATAGAGGATAGGATAGGATAGAGGATAGGATAGGATAGAGGATAGGATAGGATAGAGGATAGGATAGGATAGAGGATAGGATAGGATAGAGGATAGGATAGGATAGAGGATAGGATAGGATAGAGGATAGGATAAGATAAAGGATAGGATAGGATAGAGGATAAGATAGGATAGGATATAATAGAGTATAGGATAGGATAGAGGATAGGATAGGATAGAGGGTAGGGTATAATTTGGATAGGATACAGGATAGCATAGGATAGAGTATAGGATAGGATAGAGAATAGGATAGGATAGAGGATATTATAGGATAGAGGATAGGATAGGATAGAGGATACGATATGATAGAGGATAGGAAAGAGGATAGGGGATTCGATAGGATAGAGGATAGGATAGGATAGAATAGGATAGAGGATAGGATAGGATAGAATAGGATAGAGGATAGAGGATAGGATAGGATAGAGGATAGGATAGGATAGAGGATAGGATAGGATAGAGGATAGGATAGGATAGAGGATAGGATAGGATAGAGGATAGGATAGGATAGAGGATAGCATAGGATAGAGGATAGGATAGGATAGAGGATAGGATAGGATAGAGGATAGGATAGGATAGAGGATAGGATAGGATAGAGGATAGGATAGGATAGAGGATAGGATAGGATAGAGGATAGGATATAGGATAGGATAGGATAGAGGATAGGATAGAGGATAGGATAGGATAGAGGATAGGATAGGATAGAGGATAGGTTAGAATAGAGGATAGGATAGGATAGAGGATAGGATAGGTTAGAGGATAGGATAGGATAGACGATAGGATAGGATAGAGGATAGGATAGGATAGAGGATAGGATAGGATAGAGGATAGGATAGGATAGAGGATAGGATAGGATTGAGGATAGGATAGGATTGAGGATAGGATAGGATAGAGGATAGGATAGGATAGAGGATAGGATAGGATAGAGGATAGGATAGAGAATATTATAGGATAGAGGATAGGATAGGATAGAGGAAACGATATTATAGAGGATAGGATAGGATAGAGGATAGGATAGGATAGAGGATAGGATAGGATAGAGGATAGGATAGGATAGAGGATAGGATAGGATAGAGGATAGGATAGGATAGAGGATAGGATAGGATAGAGGATAGAATAGGATAGAGGATAGGATAGGATAGAGGATAGGATAGGATAGAGGAAAAGATATTATAGAGGATAGGATAGGATAGAGGATGGAATAGGATAGAGGATAGGATACGATAGAGGATAGGATAGGATAGAGGATAGGATAGGATTGAGGATAGGATAGGATAGAGGATAGGATAGGATAGTGGATAGGATAGTGGATAGGATAGTGGATAGGATAGGATAGAGGATAGGAGAGGATTCAGGATACGATAGAGAATATTATAGGATAGAGGATAGGATAGGATAGAGGAAACGATATTATAGAGGATAGGATAGGATAGAGGATAGGATAGGATAGAGGATAGGATAGGATAGAGGATAGGATAGGATAGAGGATAGGATAGGATAGAGGATAGGATAGGATAGAGGATAGGATAAGATAGAGGATAGGATAGGATAGAGGATAGGATAGGATAGAGGATAGGATAGGATAGAGGATAGGATTGGATAGAGGATAGGAGAGGATTCAGGATAGGATAGAGAATATTATAGGAAAGAGGATAGGATAGGATAGAGGAAACGATATTATAGAGGATAGGATAGGATAGAGGATAGGATAGGATAGAGGATAGGATAGGATAGGGTAGAGGAAAAGATATTATACAGGATAGGATAGGATAGAGGATGGGATAGGATAGAGGATAGGATACGATAGAGGATAGGATAGGATAGAGGATACGATATGATAGAGGATAGGAAAGAGGATAGGGGATTCGATAGGATAGAGGATAGGATAGGATAGAATAGGATAGAGGATAGAGGATAGGATAGGATAGAGGATAGGATAGGATAGAGATTAGGATAGGATAGAGGATAGGATAGGATAGAGGATAGGATAGGATAGAGGATAGGATAGGATAGAGGATAGGATAGGATAGAGGATAGGATAGGATAGAGGATAGGATAGGATAGAGGATAGGATAGGATAGAGGATAGGATAGGATAGAGGATAGGATAGGATAGAGGATAGGATAGGATAGAGGATAGGATAGGATAGAGGATAGGATAGGATAGAGGATAGGATAGGATAGAGGATAGGATATAGGATAGGATAGGATAGAGGATAGGATAGAGGATAGGATAGGATAGAGGATAGGATAGGATAGAGGATAGGATAGAGAATATTATAGGATAGAGGATAGGATAGGATAGAGGAAACGATATTATAGAGGATAGGATAGGATAGAGGAAACGATATTATAGAGGATAGGATAGGATAGAGGATAGGATAGGATAGAGGATAGGATAGGATAGAGGATAGGATAGGATAGAGGATAGGATAGGATAGAGGATAGGATAGGATAGAGGATAGGATAGGATAGAGGATAGGATAGGATAGAGGATAGGATAGGATAGAGGATAGGATAGGATAGAGGATAGGATAGGATAGAGGATAGGATAGGATAGAGGAAAAGATATTATAGAGGATAGGATAGGATAGAGGATGGGATAGGATAGAGGATAGGATACGATAGAGGATAGGATAGGATAGAGGATAGGATAGGATTGAGGATAGGATAGAGGATAGTATAGAGGATAGGATAGAGGATAGGATAGGATAGAGGATAGGATAGGATAGAGGATAGGATAGGATAGAGGATAGGATAGGACAGGGGGTAGGATAGGATAGAGGATAGGATAGGATAGAGGATAGGATAGGATAGAGGATAGGATAGGATAGAGGATAGGATCGGATAGAGGATAGGATACGATAGAGGATAGTATAGGATAGAGGATAGGATAGGATAGAGAATAGTATAGGATAAATGATATTATAGGATACAGGATAGGATAGGGTAGAGGATAGGATAGAGAATAGGATAGGATGGAGGATAGGATAGGATAGAGGATAGAATCGGATAGAGGATAGGATACGATAGAGGATACGATAGAGGATTGGATAGGATAGAGGATATTATAGGATAGAGGATAGGATAGGATACAGGATAGGATAGGATAGAGGATAGGAGAGGATTCAGGATAGGATAGAGAATATTATAGGATAGAGGATAGGATAGGATAGAGGATAGGATAGGATAGAGGATAGGATAGGATAGAGGGTAGGATAGGATAGAGGATAGGATAGGATAGAGGATAGGATAGGATAGGATAGAGGATAGGATAGGATGGAGGATAGGATAGGATAGAGGATAGGATAGGATAGAGGATAGGATAGGATAGAGGATAGGATAGGATAGAGGATAGGATAGGATAGAGGATAGGATAGGATAGAGGATAGGATAGGATAGGATAGAGGATAGGATAGGATAGAGGATAGGATATGATAGAGGATAGGATAGGATAGAGGATAGGAGAGGATTCAGGATAGGATGGAGAATATTATATAATAGAGGATAGGATAGGATAGAGGAAACGATATTATAGAGGATAGGATAGGATAGAGGATAGGATAGGATAGAGGATAGGATAGGATAGAGGATAGGATAGGATAGAGGATAGGATAGGATAGAGGATAGGATAGGATAGAGGATAGGATAGGGTAGTGGATAGGATACGATAGAGGATAGGATAGGATAGAGGATAGGATATGATAGAGGATAGGATAGGATAGAGGATAGGATAGGATAGAGGATAGGATAAGATAAAGGATAGGATAGGATAGAGGATAAGATAGGATAGGATATAATAGAGTATAGGATAGGATAGAGGATAGGATAGGATAGAGGGTAGGGTATAATTTGGATAGGATACAGGATAGCATAGGATAGAGTATAGGATAGGATAGAGAATAGGATAGGATAGAGGATATTATAGGATAGAGGATAGGATAGGATAGAGGATACGATATGATAGAGGATAGGATAGGATAGAGGATAGGAGAGGATAGAGGATAGGAGAGGATTCAGGATAGGATAGAGAATATTATAGGATAGAGGATAGGATAGGATAGAGGAAACGATATTATAGATGATAGGATAGGATAGAGGATAGGATAGGATAGAGGATAGGATAGGATAGAGGATAGGATAGGATAGAGGATAGGAGAGGATTCAGGATAGGATAGAGAATATTATAGGATAGAGGATAGGATAGGATAGAGGAAACGATATTATAGAGGATAGGATAGGGTAGAGGATAGGATAGGATAGAGGATAGGATAGGATAGAGGATAGGATCGGATAGAGGATAAGATACGATAGAGGATAGGATAGAGGATTGGATAGGATACAGGATAGGATAGGTTAGAGGATACGAGAGGATTCAGGATAGGATAGAGAATATTATAGGATAGAGGATAGGATAGGATAGAGGATAGGATAGGATAGAGGAGAGGATTGGATAGAGGATAGGATAGGATACAGGATAGGATAGGATAGACGATAGGATAGGATAGAGGACAGGATAGGATAGGGGGATAGGATAGGATAGAGGATAGGATAGGATAGAGGATAGGATAGGATAGAGGATAGGATAGGATAGAGGATAGGATAGGATAGAGGATAGGAGAGGATTCAGGATAGGATAGAGAATATTATAGGATAGAGGATAGGATAGGATAGAGGATAGGATAGGATAGAGGATAGGATAGGATAGAGGAGAGATAGGATAGAGGATAGGATAGGATAGAGGATAGGATAGGATAGAGGATAGGATAGGATAGAGGATAGGATAGGATAGAGGATAGGATAGGATAGAGGATAGGATAGGATAGAGGATAGGATAGGATAGAGGATAGGATAGGATAGAGGATAGGATAGGATAGAGGATAGGATAGGATAGAGGATAGGATAGGATAGAGGATAGGATAGGATAGAGGATAGGATAGGATAGAGGATAGGATAGGATAGAGGATAGGATAGGATAGAGGATAGGATAGGATAGAGGATAGGATAGGATAGAGGATAGGATAGGATAGAGGATAGGATAGGATAGAGGATAGGATAGGATAGAGGATAGGATAGGATAGAGGATAGGATAGGATAGAGGATAGGATAGGATAGAGGATAGGATAGGATAGAGGATAGGATAGGATAGAGGATAGGATAGGATTGAGGATAGGATAGGATAGAGGATAGGATAGGATAGAGGATAGGATAGGATAGAGGATAGGATAGGATAGAGTATAGGATAGGATAGAGGATAGGATAGGATAGAGGATAGGATAGGATAGAGGATAGGATAGGATAGAGGATAGGATAGGATAGAGGATAGGATAGGATAGAGGATAGGATAGGATAGAGGATAGGATAGGATAGAGGATAGGATAGGATAGAGGATAGGATAGGATAGAGGATAGGAGAGGATTCAGGATAGGATAGAGAATATTATAGGATAGAGGATAGGATAGGATAGAGGATAGGATAGGATAGAGGATAGGATAGGATAGAGGAGAGATAGGATAGAGGATAGGATAGGATAGAGGATAGGATAGGATAGAGGATAGGATAGGATAGAGGATAGGATAGGATAGAGGATAGGATAGGATAGAGGATAGGATAGGATAGAGGATAGGATAGGATAGAGGATAGGATAGGATAGAGGATAGGAGAGGATTCAGGATAGGATAGAGAATATTATAGGATAGAGGATAGGATAGGATAGAGGAAACGATATTATAGAGGATAGGATAGGGTAGAGGATAGGATAGGATAGAGGATAGGATAGGATAGAGGATAGGATCGGATAGAGGATAAGATACGATAGAGGATAGGATAGAGGATTGGATAGGATACAGGATAGGATAGGTTAGAGGATACGAGAGGATTCAGGATAGGATAGAGAATATTATAGGATAGAGGATAGGATAGGATAGAGGATAGGATAGGATAGAGGAGAGGATAGGATAGAGGATAGGATAGGATACAGGATAGGATAGGATAGACGATAGGATAGGATAGAGGACAGGATAGGATAGGGGGATAGGATAGGATAGAGGATAGGATAGGATAGAGGATAGGATAGGATAGAGGATAGGATAGGATAGAGGATAGGATAGGATAGAGGATAGGAGAGGATTCAGGATAGGATAGAGAATATTATAGGATAGAGGATAGGATAGGATAGAGGATAGGATAGGATAGAGGATAGGATAGGATAGAGGAGAGATAGGATAGAGGATAGGATAGGATAGAGGATAGGATAGGATAGAGGATAGGATAGGATAGAGGATAGGATAGGATAGAGGATAGGATAGGATAGAGGATAGGATAGGATAGAGGATAGGATAGGATAGAGGATAGGATAGGATAGAGGATAGGATAGGATAGAGGATAGGATAGGATAGAGGATAGGATAGGATAGAGGATAGGATAGGATAGAGGATAGGATAGGATAGAGGATAGGATAGGATAGAGGATAGGATAGGATAGAGGATAGGATAGGATAGAGGATAGGATAGGATAGAGGATAGGATAGGATAGAGGATAGGATAGGATAGAGGATAGGATAGGATAGAGGATAGGATAGGATAGAGGATAGGATAGGATAGAGGATAGGATAGGATAGAGGATAGGAAAGAGGATAGGGGATCCGATAGGATAGAGGATAGGATAGGATAGGATAGGATAGGATAGAGGATAGAGGATAGGATAGGATAGAGGATAGGATAGGATAGAGGATAGGATAGGATAGAGGATAGGATAGGATAGAGGATAGGATAGGATAGAGGATAGGATAGGATAGAGGATAGGATAGGATAGAGGATAGGATAGGATAGAGGATAGGATAGGATAGAGGATAGGATAGGATAGGATAGAGGATAGGATAGGATAGAGGATAGGATATAGGATAGGATAGGATAGAGGATAGGATAGAGGATAGGATAGGATAGAGGATAGGATAGGATAGAGGATAGGTTAGAATAGAGGATAGGATAGGATAGAGGATAGGATAGGTTAGAGGATAGGATAGGATAGACGATAGGATAGGATAGAGGATAGGATAGGATAGAGGATAGGATAGGATAGAGGATAGGATAGGATAGAGGAAACGATATTATAGAGGATAGGATAGGATAGAGGATTGGATAGGATAGAGGATAGGATAGGATAGAGGATAGGATAGGATAGAGGATAGGATAGGATAGAGGATAGGATAGGATAGAGGATAGGATAGGATAGAGCATAGGATAGGATTGAGGATAGGATAGGATAGAGGATAGGATAGGATAGTGGATAGGATAGGATAGAGGATAGGATACGATAGAGGATAGGATAGGATAGAGCATAGGATAGGATTGAGGATAGGATAGGATAGAGGATAGGATAGGATAGTGGATAGGATAGGATAGAGCATAGGAGAGGATTCAGGATAGGATAGAGAATATTATAGGATAGAGGATAGGATAGGATAGAGGAAACGATATTATAGAGGATAGGATAGGATAGAGGATAGGATAGGATAGAGGATAGGATAGGATAGAGGATAGGATAGGATAGAGGATAGGATAAGATAGGATAGGATATAATAGAGTATACGATAGGATAGAGGATAGGATAGGATAGAGGGTAGGGTATAATTTGGATAGGATACAGGATAGCATAGGATAGAGTATAGGATAGGATAGAGAATAGGATGGGATAGAGGATATTATAGGATAGAGGATAGGATAGGATAGAGGATACGATATGATAGAGGATAGGAAAGAGGATAGGGGATCCGATAGGATAGAGGATAGGATAGGATAGGATAGGATAGAGGATAGAGGATAGGATAGGATAGAGGACAGGATAGGATAGAGGATAGGATAGGATAGAGGATAGGATAGGATAGAGGATAGGATAGGATAGAGGATAGGATCTGATAGAGGATAGGATAGGATAGGATAGAGGATAGGATAGGATAGAGGATAGGATATAGGATAGGATAGGATAGAGGAAAGGATAGAGGATAGGATAGGATAGAGGATAGGATTGGATAGAGGATAGGTTAGAATAGAGGATAGGATAGGATAGAGGATAGGATAGGTTAGAGGATAGGATAGGATAGACGATAGGATAGGATAGAGGATAGGATAGGATAGAGGATAGGATAGGATAGAGGATATGATAGGATAGAGGAAACGATATTATAGAGGATAGGATAGGATAGAGGATAGGATAGGATAGAGGAAACGATATTATAGAGGATAGGATAGGATAGAGGATAGGATAGGATAGAGGATAGGATAGGATAGAGGATAGGATAGGATAGAGGATAGGATAGGATAGAGGATAGGATAGGATAGAGGATAGGATAGGATAGAGGATAGGATAGGATAGAGGATAGGATAGGATAGAGGATAGGATAGGATAGAGGATAGGATAGGATAGAGGAAAAGGTATTATAGAGGATAGGATAGGATAGAGGATGGGATAGGATAGAGGAAAAGATATTATAGAGGATAGGATAGGATAGAGGAAACGATATTATAGAGGATAGGATAGGATAGAGGATAGGATAGGATAGAGGAAACGATATTATAGAGGATAGGATAGGATAGAGGATAGGATAGAATAGAGGATAGGATAGGATAGAGGATAGGATAGGATAGAGGATAGGATACGATAGAGGATAGGATAGGATAGAGGATAGGATAGGATTGAGGATAGGATAGGATAGAGGATAGGATAGGATAGTGGATAGGATAGGATAGAGCATATGAGAGGATTCAGGATAGGATAGAGAATATTATAGGATAGAGGATAGGATAGGATAGAGGAAACGATATTATAGAGGATAGGATAGGATAGAGGATAGGATAGGATAGAGGATAGGATAGGATAGAGGATAGGATAGGATAGAGGATAGGATATGATAGAGGATAGGATAGGATAGAGGATAGGATAGGATAGAGGATAGGATAGGATAGAGGATAGGATAGGATAGAGGAAAAGATATTATAGAGGATAGGATAGGATAAAGGATAGGATAGGATAGAGGATAGGATAGGATAGAGGATAGGATAGGATAGAGGATAGGATAGGATAGAGGATAGGATAGGATAGAGGATAGGTTAGAATAGAGGATAGGATAGGATAGAGGATAGGATAGGATAGAGGATAGGATAGGATAGAGGATAGGATAGGATAGAGGATAGGAGAGGATTCAGGATAGGATGGAGAATATTATAGGATAGAGGATAGGATAGGATAGAGGAAACGATATTATAGAGGATAGGATAGGATAGAGGATAGGATAGAGGATAGGATAGGATAGAGGATAGGATAGGATAGAGGATAGGATAGGATAGAGGATAGGATAGGATAGAGGATAGGATAGGATAGAGGATAGGATAGGATAGAGGATAGGATAGGATAGAGGATAGGATAGGATAGAGGATAGGATAGGATAGAGGATAGGATAGGATAGAGGATAGGATAGAGGATAGGATAGGATAGAGGATAGGATAGGATAGAGGAGAGATAGGATAGAGGATAGGATAGGATAGAGGATAGGATAGGATAGAGGATAGGATAGGATAGAGGATAGGATAGGATAGAGGATAGGATAGGATAGAGGATAGGAAAGAGGATAGGGGATCCGATAGGATAGAGGATAGGATAGGATAGGATAGGATAGAGGATAGAGGATAGGATAGGATAGAGGATAGGATAGGATAGAGGATAGGATAGGATAGAGGATAGGATAGGATAGAGGATAGAATAGGATAGAGGATAGGATAGGATAGAGGAGAGGATAGGATAGAGGATAGGATAGGATAGGATAGAGGATAGGATAGGATAGAGGATAGGATATAGGATAGGATAGGATAGAGGATAGGATAGAGGATAGGATAGGATAGAGGATAGGATAGGATAGAGGATAGGTTAGAATAGAGGATAGGATAGGATAGAGGATAGGATAGGTTAGAGGATAGGATAGGATAGACGATAGGATAGGATAGAGGATAGGATAGGATAGAGGATAGGATAGGATAGAGGAAACGATATTATAGAGGATAGGATAGGATAGAGGATTCGATAGGATAGAGGATAGGATAGGATAGAGGATAGGATAGGATAGAGGATAGGATAGGATAGAGGATAGGATAGGATAGAGGATAGGATAGGATAGAGGAAAAGATATTATAGAGGATAGGATAGGATAGAGGATGGGATAGGATAGAGGATAGGATACGATAGAGGATAGGATAGGATAGAGCATAGGATAGGATTGAGGATAGGATAGGATAGAGGATAGGATAGGATAGTGGATAGGATAGGATAGAGCATAGGAGAGGATTCAGGATAGGATAGAGAATATTATAGGATAGAGGATAGGATAGGATAGAGGAAACGATATTATAGAGGATAGGATAGGATAGAGGATAGGATAGGATAGAGGATAGGATAGGATAGAGGATAGGATAGGATAGAGGATAGGATAGGATAGAGGATAGGATAGGATAGAGGATAGGATAGGATAGAGGATAGGATAGGATAGAGGATAGGATAGGATAGAGGATAGGATAGGATAGAGGATAGGATAGGATAGAGGAGAGGATAGGATAGAGGATAGGATAGAGGATAGGATAGGATAGAGGATAGGATAGGATAGAGGAGAGATAGGATAGAGGATAGGATAGGATAGAGGATAGGATAGGATAGAGGATAGGATAGGATAGAGGATAGGATAGGATAGAGGATAGGATAGGATAGAGGATAGGATAGGATAGAGGATAGGATAGGATAGAGGATAGGATAGGATAGAGGATAGGATAGGATAGAGGATAGGATAGGATAGAGGATAGGATAGGATAGAGGATAGGATAGGATAGAGGATAGGATAGGATAGAGGATAGGATAGGATAGAGGATAGGATAGGATAGAGGATAGGATAGGATAGAGGATAGGATAGGATAGAGGATAGGATAGGATAGAGGATAGGATAGGATAGAGGATAGGAAAGAGGATAGGGGATCCGATAGGATAGAGGATAGGATAGGATAGGATAGGATAGGATAGAGGATAGAGGATAGGATAGGATAGAGGATAGGATAGGATAGAGGATAGGATAGGATAGAGGATAGGATAGGATAGAGGATAGGATAGGATAGAGGATAGGATAGGATAGAGGATAGGATAGGATAGAGGATAGGATAGGATAGAGGATAGGATAGGATAGAGGATAGGATAGGATAGGATAGAGGATAGGATAGGATAGAGGATAGGATATAGGATAGGATAGGATAGAGGATAGGATAGAGGATAGGATAGAGGATAGGATAGGATAGAGGATAGGATAGGATAGAGGATAGGTTAGAATAGAGGATAGGATAGGATAGAGGATAGGATAGGTTAGAGGATAGGATAGGATAGACGATAGGATAGGATAGAGGATAGGATAGGATAGAGGATAGGATAGGATAGAGGATAGGATAGGATAGAGGAAACGATATTATAGAGGATAGGATAGGATAGAGGATTGGATAGGATAGAGGATAGGATAGGATAGAGGATAGGATAGGATAGAGGATAGGATAGGATAGAGGATAGGATAGGATAGAGGATAGGATAGGATAGAGCATAGGATAGGATTGAGGATAGGATAGGATAGAGGATAGGATAGGATAGTGGATAGGATAGGATAGAGGATAGGATACGATAGAGGATAGGATAGGATAGAGCATAGGATAGGATTGAGGATAGGATAGGATAGAGGATAGGATAGGATAGTGGATAGGATAGGATAGAGCATAGGAGAGGATTCAGGATAGGATAGAGAATATTATAGGATAGAGGATAGGATAGGATAGAGGAAACGATATTATAGAGGATAGGATAGGATAGAGGATAGGATAGGATAGAGGATAGGATAGGATAGAGGATAGGATAGGATAGAGGATAGGATAAGATAGGATAGGATATAATAGAGTATACGATAGGATAGAGGATAGGATAGGATAGAGGGTAGGGTATAATTTGGATAGGATACAGGATAGCATAGGATAGAGTATAGGATAGGATAGAGAATAGGATGGGATAGAGGATATTATAGGATAGAGGATAGGATAGGATAGAGGATACGATATGATAGAGGATAGGAAAGAGGATAGGGGATCCGATAGGATAGAGGATAGGATAGGAAAGGATAGGATAGAGGATAGAGGATAGGATAGGATAGAGGACAGGATAGGATAGAGGATAGGATAGGATAGAGGATAGGATAGGATAGAGGATAGGATAGGATAGAGGATAGGATCTGATAGAGGATAGGATAGGATAGGATAGAGGATAGGATAGGATAGAGGATAGGATATAGGATAGGATAGGATAGAGGAAAGGATAGAGGATAGGATAGGATAGAGGATAGGATTGGATAGAGGATAGGTTAGAATAGAGGATAGGATAGGATAGAGGATAGGATAGGTTAGAGGATAGGATAGGATAGACGATAGGATAGGATAGAGGATAGGATAGGATAGAGGATAGGATAGGATAGAGGATATGATAGGATAGAGGAAACGATATTATAGAGGATAGGATAGGATAGAGGATAGGATAGGATAGAGGAAACGATATTATAGAGGATAGGATAGGATAGAGGATAGGATAGGATAGAGGATAGGATAGGATAGAGGATAGGATAGGATAGAGGATAGGATAGGATAGAGGATAGGATAGGATAGAGGATAGGATAGGATAGAGGATAGGATAGGATAGAGGATAGGATAGGATAGAGGAT
Organism: Halictus rubicundus; assembly: GCF_050948215.1. Taxonomy (NCBI): domain Eukaryota; kingdom Metazoa; phylum Arthropoda; class Insecta; order Hymenoptera; family Halictidae; genus Halictus; species Halictus rubicundus. The sequence goes on along the minus strand of NW_027489179.1, from coordinate 13,104 downwards.
AGGATAGGATAGAGGATAGGATAGGATAGAGGAAAAGGTATTATAGAGGATAGGATAGGATAGAGGATGGGATAGGAGAGAGGATAGGATAGGATAGAGGATGGGATAGGATAGAGGAAAAGATATTATAGAGGATAGGATAGGATAGAGGAAACGATATTATAGAGGATAGGATAGGATAGAGGATAGGATAGGATAGAGGAAACGATATTATAGAGGATAGGATAGGATAGAGGATAGGATAGGATAGAGGATAGGATAGGATAGAGGATAGGATAGGATAGAGGATAGGATACGATAGAGGATAGGATAGGATAGAGGATAGGATAGGATTGAGGATAGGATAGGATAGAGGATAGGATAGGATAGTGGATAGGATAGGATAGAGCATATGAGAGGATTCAGGATAGGATAGAGAATATTATAGGATAGAGGATAGGATAGGATAGAGGAAACGATATTATAGAGGATAGGATAGGATAGAGGATAGGATAGGATAGAGGATAGGATAGGATAGAGGATAGGATAGGATAGAGGATAGGATATGATAGAGGATAGGATAGGATAGAGGATAGGATAGGATAGAGGATAGGATAGGATAGAGGATAGGATAGGATAGAGGAAAAGATATTATAGAGGATAGGATAGGATAAAGGATAGGATAGGATAGAGGATAGGATAGGATAGAGGATAGGATAGGATAGAGGATAGGATAGGATAGAGGATAGGATAGGATAGAGGATAGGTTAGAATAGAGGATAGGATAGAGGATAGGATAGGATAGAGGATAGGATAGGATAGAGGATAGGATAGGATAGAGGATAGGATAGGATAGAGGATAGGAGAGGATTCAGGATAGGATGGAGAATATTATAGGATAGAGGATAGGATAGGATAGAGGATAGGATAGGATAGAGGATAGGATAGGATAGAGGATAGGATAGGATAGAGGATAGGATAGGATAGAGGATAGGATAGAGGATAGGATAGGATAGAGGATAGGATAGGATAGAGGAGAGATAGGATAGAGGATAGGATAGGATAGAGGATAGGATAGGATAGAGGATAGGATAGGATAGAGGATAGGATAGGATAGAGGATAGGATAGGATAGAGGATAGGAAAGAGGATAGGGGATCCGATAGGATAGAGGATAGGATAGTATAGGATAGGATAGAGGATAGAGGATAGGATAGGATAGAGGATAGGATAGGATAGAGGATAGAATAGGATAGAGGATAGGATAGGATAGAGGAGAGGATAGGATAGAGGATAGGATAGGATAGGATAGAGGATAGGATAGGATAGAGGATAGGATATAGGATAGGATAGGATAGAGGATAGGATAGAGGATAGGATAGAGGATAGGATAGGATAGAGGATAGGATAGGATAGAGGATAGGTTAGAATAGAGGATAGGATAGGATAGAGGATAGGATAGGTTAGAGGATAGGATAGGATAGACGATAGGATAGGATAGAGGATAGGATAGGATAGAGGATAGGATAGGATAGAGGATAGGATAGGATAGAGGAAACGATATTATAGAGGATAGGATAGGATAGAGGATTCGATAGGATAGAGGATAGGATAGGATAGAGGATAGGATAGGATAGAGGATAGGATAGGATAGAGGATAGGATAGGATAGAGGATAGGATAGGATAGAGGATAGGATAGGATAGAGGATAGGATAGGATAGAGGAAAAGATATTATAGAGGATAGGATAGGATAGAGGATGGGATAGGATAGAGGATAGGATACGATAGAGGATAGGATAGGATAGAGCATAGGATAGGATTGAGGATAGGATAGGATAGAGGATAGGATAGGATAGTGGATAGGATAGGATAGAGCATAGGAGAGGATTCAGGATAGGATAGAGAATATTATAGGATAGAGGATAGGATAGGATAGAGGAAACGATATTATAGAGGATAGGATAGGATAGAGGATAGGATAGGATAGAGGATAGGATAGGATAGAGCATAGGATAGGATTGAGGATAGGATAGGATAGAGGATAGGATAGGATAGAGGATACGATATGATAGAGGATAGGAAAGAGGATAGGGGATCCGATAGGATAGAGGATAGGATAGGATAGGATAGGATAGGATAGAGGATAGGATAGGATAGAGGATAGGATAGGATAGAGGATAGGTTAGGATACAGGATAGGATATAGGATAGGATAGGATAGAGGAAAGGATAGAGGATAGGATAGGATAGAGGATAGGATTGGATAGAGGATAGGTTAGAATAGAGGATAGGATAGGATAGAGGATAGGATAGGTTAGAGGATAGGATAGGATAGACGATAGGATAGAATAGAGGATAGGATAGGATAGAGGATAGGATAGGATAGAGGATAGGATAGGATAGAGGAAACGATATTATAGAGGATAGGATAGGATAGAGGATAGGATAGGATAGAGGAAACGATATTATAGAGGATAGGATAGGATAGAGGATAGGATAGGATAGAGGATAGGATAGGGTAGAGGATAGGATAGGATAGAGGATAGGATAGGATAGAGGATAGGATAGGATAGAGGATAGGATAGGATAGAGGATAGGATAGGATAGAGGATAGGATAGGATAGAGGATAGGATAGGATAGAGGAAAAGGTATTATAGAGGATAGGATAGGATAGAGGATGGGATAGGATAGAGGAAAAGATATTATAGAGGATAGGATAGGATAGAGGAAACGATATTATAGAGGATAGGATAGGATAGAGGATAGGATAGGATAGAGGAAACGATATTATAGAGGATAGGATAGGATAGAGGATAGGATAGGATAGAGGATAGGATAGGATAGAGGATAGGATAGGATAGAGGATAGGATACGATAGAGGATAGGATAGGATAGAGGATAGGATAGGATTGAGGATAGGATAGGATAGAGGATAGGATAGGATAGTGGATAGGATAGGATAGAGCATATGAGAGGATTCAGGATAGGATAGAGAATATTATAGGATAGAGGATAGGATAGGATAGAGGAAACGATATTATAGAGGATAGGATAGGATAGAGGATAGGATAGGATAGAGGATAGGATAGGATAGAGGATAGGATATGATAGAGGATAGGATAGGATAGAGGATAGGATAGGATAGAGGATAGGATAGGATAGAGGATAGGATAGGATAGAGGAAAAGATATTATAGAGGATAGGATAGGATAAAGGATAGGATAGGATAGAGGATAGGATAGGATAGAGGATAGGATAGGATAGAGGATAGGATAGGATAGAGGATAGGATAGGATAGAGGATAGGTTAGAATAGAGGATAGGATAGAGGATAGGATAGGATAGAGGATAGGATAGGATAGAGGATAGGATAGGATAGAGGATAGGATAGGATAGAGGATAGGATAGGATAGAGGATAGGAGAGGATTCAGGATAGGATGGAGAATATTATAGGATAGAGGATAGGATAGGATAGAGGAAACGATATTATAGAGGATAGGATAGGATAGAGGATAGGATAGAGGATAGGATAGGATAGAGGATAGGATAGGATAGAGGATAGGATAGGATAGAGGATAGGATAGGATAGAGGATAGGATAGGATAGAGGATAGGATAGGATAGAGGATAGGATAGGATAGAGGATAGGATAGGATAGAGGATAGGATAGGATAGAGGATAGGATAGGATAGAGGATAGGATAGAGGATAGGATAGGATAGAGGATAGGATAGGATAGAGGAGAGATAGGATAGAGGATAGGATAGGATAGAGGATAGGATAGGATAGAGGATAGGATAGGATAGAGGATAGGATAGGATAGAGGATAGGATAGGATAGAGGATAGGATAGGATAGAGGATAGGATAGGATAGAGGATAGGATAGGATAGAGGATAGGATAGGATAGAGGATAGGATAGGATAGAGGATAGGAAAGAGGATAGGGGATCCGATAGGATAGAGGATAGGATAGGATAGGATAGGATAGAGGATAGAGGATAGAGGATAGGATAGGATAGAGGATAGGATAGGATAGAGGATAGGATAGGATAGAGGATAGAATAGGATAGAGGATAGGATAGGATAGAGGATAGGATAGGATAGAGGATAGGATAGGATAGGATAGAGGATAGGATAGGATAGAGGATAGGATATAGGATAGGATAGGATAGAGGATAGGATAGAGGATAGGATAGGATAGAGGATAGGATAGGATAGAGGATAGGTTAGAATAGAGGATAGGATAGGATAGAGGATAGGATAGGTTAGAGGATAGGATAGGATAGACGATAGTATAGGATAGAGGATAGGATAGGATAGAGGATAGGATAGGATAGAGGATAGGATAGGATAGAGGAAACGATATTATAGAGGATAGGATAGGATAGAGGATTCGATAGGATAGAGGATAGGATAGGATAGAGGATAGGATAGGATAGAGGATAGGATAGGATAGAGGATAGGATAGGATAGAGGATAGGATAGGATAGAGGATAGGATAGGATAGAGGATAGGATAGGATAGAGGAAAAGATATTATAGAGGATAGGATAGGATAGAGGATGGGATAGGATAGAGGATAGGATACGATAGAGGATAGGATAGGATAGAGCATAGGATAGGATTGAGGATAGGATAGGATAGTTGATAGGATAGGATAGTGGATAGGATAGGATAGAGCATAGGAGAGGATTCAGGATAGGATAGAGAATATTATAGGATAGAGGATAGGATAGGATAGAGGAAACGATATTATAGAGGATAGGATAGGATAGAGGATAGGATAGGATAGAGGATAGGATAGGATAGAGGATAGGATAAGATAAAGGATAGGATAGGATAGAGGATAAGAGAGGATAGGATATAATAGAGTATAGGATAGGATAGAGGATAGGATAGGATAGAGGGTAGGGTATAATTTGGATAGGATACAGGATAGCATAGGATAGAGTATAGGATAGGATAGAGAATAGGATAGGATAGAGGATATTATAGGATAGAGGATAGGATAGGATAGAGGATACGATATGATAGAGGATAGGAAAGAGGATAGGGGATTCGATAGGATAGAGGATAGGATAGGGTAGAGGATAGGATAGGATAGAGGATAGGATAGGATAGAGGATATAATAGGATAGAGGATAGGATAGGATAGAGGATAGGATAGGATAGAGGATAGGATAAGATAGGATAGGATATAATAGAGTATACGATAGGATAGAGGATAGGATAGGATAGAGGGTAGGGTATAATTTGGATAGGATACAGGATAGCATAGGATAGAGTATAGGATAGGATAGAGAATAGGATGGGATAGAGGATATTATAGGATAGAGGATAGGATAGGATAGAGGATACGATATGATAGAGGATAGGAAAGAGGATAGGGGATCCGATAGGATAGAGGATAGGATAGGATAGGATAGGATAGAGGATAGAGGATAGGATAGGATAGAGGACAGGATAGGATAGAGGATAGGATAGGATAGAGGATAGGATAGGATAGAGGATAGGATAGGATAGAGGATAGGATCTGATAGAGGATAGGATAGGATAGGATAGAGGATAGGATAGGATAGAGGATAGGATATAGGATAGGATAGGATAGAGGATAGGATAGAGGATAGGATAGGATAGAGGATAGGATAGGATAGAGGATAGGTTAGAATAGAGAATAGGATAGGATAGAGGATAGGATAGGTTAGAGGATAGGATAGGATAGACGATAGGATAGGATAGAGGATAGGATAGGATAGAGGATAGGATAGGATAGAGGATAGGATAGGATAGAGGAAACGATATTATAGAGGATAGGATAGGATAGAGGATAGGATAGGATAGAGGAAACGATATTATAGAGGATAGGATATGATAGAGGATAGGATAGGATAGAGGATAGGATAGGATAGAGGATAGGATAGGATAGAGGATAGGATAGGATAGAGGATAGGATAGGATAGAGGATAGGATAGGATAGAGGATAGGATAGGATAGAGGATAGGATAGGATAGAGGATAGGATAGGATAGAGGATAGGATAGGATAGAGGAAAAGGTATTATAGAGGATAGGATAGGATAGAGGATGGGATAGGATAGAGGATAGGATACGATAGAGGATAGGATAGGATAGAGGATAGGATAGGATTGAGGATAGGATAGGATAGAGGATAGGATAGGATAGTGGATAGGATAGGATAGAGCATATGAGAGGATTCAGGATAGGATAGAGAATATTATAGGATAGAGGATAGGATAGGATAGAGGAAACGATATTATAGAGGATAGGATATGATAGAGGATAGGATAGGATAGAGGATAGGATAGGATAGAGGATAGGATAGGATAGAGGATAGGATAGGATAGAGGATAGGATAGGATAGAGGATAGGATAGGATAGAGGATAGGATAGGATAGAGGATAGGATAGGATAGAGGATAGGATAGGATAGAGGATAGGATAGGATAGAGGATAGGATAGGATAGAGGATAGGATAGGATAGGATAGAGGATAGGATAGGATAGAGGATAGGATATAGGATAGGATAGGATAGAGGATAGGATAGAGGATAGGATAGAGGATAGGATAGGATAGAGGATAGGATAGGATAGAGGATAGGTTAGAATAGAGGATAGGATAGGATAGAGGATAGGATAGGTTAGAGGATAGGATAGGATAGACGATAGGATAGGATAGAGGATAGGATAGGATAGAGGATAGGATAGGATAGAGGATAGGATAGGATAGAGGAAACGATATTATAGAGGATAGGATAGGATAGAGGATTGGATAGGATAGAGGATAGGATAGGATAGAGGATAGGATAGGATAGAGGATAGGATAGGATAGAGGATAGGATAGGATAGAGGATAGGATAGGATAGAGCATAGGATAGGATTGAGGATAGGATCTGATAGAGGATAGGATAGGATAGGATAGAGGATAGGATAGGATAGAGGATAGGATATAGGATAGGATAGGATAGAGGATAGGATAGAGGATAGGATAGGATAGAGGATAGGATAGGATAGAGGATAGGTTAGAATAGAGAATAGGATAGGATAGAGGATAGGATAGGTTAGAGGATAGGATAGGATTGAGGATAGGATAGGATAGAGGATAGGATAGGATAGTGGATAGGATAGGATAGAGCATATGAGAGGATTCAGGATAGGATAGAGAATATTATAGGATAGAGGATAGGATAGGATAGAGGAAACGATATTATAGAGGATAGGATAGGATAGAGGATAGGATAGGATAGAGGATAGGATAGGATAGAGGATAGGATATGATAGAGGATAGGATAGGATAGAGGATAGGATAGGATAGAGGATAGGATAGGATAGAGGATAGGATAGGATAGAGGAAAAGATATTATAGAGGATAGGATAGGATAAAGGATAGGATAGGATAGAGGATAGGATAGGATAGAGGATAGGATAGGATAGAGGATAGGATAGGATAGAGGATAGGATAGGATAGAGGATAGGTTAGAATAGAGGATAGGATAGAGGATAGGATAGGATAGAGGATAGGATAGGATAGAGGATAGGATAGGATAGAGGATAGGATAGGATAGAGGATAGGATAGGATAGAGGATAGGAGAGGATTCAGGATAGGATGGAGAATATTATAGGATAGAGGATAGGATAGGATAGAGGAAACGATATTATAGAGGATAGGATAGGATAGAGGATAGGATAGAGGATAGGATAGGATAGAGGATAGGATAGGATAGAGGATAGGATAGGATAGAGGATAGGATAGGATAGAGGATAGGATAGGATAGAGGATAGGATAGGATAGAGGATAGGATAGGATAGAGGATAGGATAGGATAGAGGATAGGATAGGATAGAGGATAGGATAGAGGATAGGATAGGATAGAGGATAGGATAGGATAGAGGAGAGATAGGATAGAGGATAGGATAGGATAGAGGATAGGATAGGATAGAGGATAGGATAGGATAGAGGATAGGATAGGATAGAGGATAGGATAGGATAGAGGATAGGATAGGATAGAGGATAGGATAGGATAGAGGATAGGATAGGATAGAGGATAGGATAGGATAGAGGATAGGATAGGATAGAGGATAGGAAAGAGGATAGGGGATCCGATAGGATAGAGGATAGGATAGGATAGGATAGGATAGAGGATAGAGGATAGAGGATAGGATAGGATAGAGGATAGGATAGGATAGAGGATAGGATAGGATAGAGGATAGAATAGGATAGAGGATAGGATAGGATAGAGGATAGGATAGGATAGAGGATAGGATAGGATAGGATAGAGGATAGGATAGGATAGAGGATAGGATATAGGATAGGATAGGATAGAGGATAGGATAGAGGATAGGATAGGATAGAGGATAGGATAGGATAGAGGATAGGTTAGAATAGAGGATAGGATAGGATAGAGGATAGGATAGGTTAGAGGATAGGATAGGATAGACGATAGTATAGGATAGAGGATAGGATAGGATAGAGGATAGGATAGGATAGAGGATAGGATAGGATAGAGGAAACGATATTATAGAGGATAGGATAGGATAGAGGATTCGATAGGATAGAGGATAGGATAGGATAGAGGATAGGATAGGATAGAGGATAGGATAGGATAGAGGATAGGATAGGATAGAGGATAGGATAGGATAGAGGATAGGATAGGATAGAGGATAGGATAGGATAGAGGAAAAGATATTATAGAGGATAGGATAGGATAGAGGATGGGATAGGATAGAGGATAGGATACGATAGAGGATAGGATAGGATAGAGCATAGGATAGGATTGAGGATAGGATAGGATAGTTGATAGGATAGGATAGTGGATAGGATAGGATAGAGCATAGGAGAGGATTCAGGATAGGATAGAGAATATTATAGGATAGAGGATAGGATAGGATAGAGGAAACGATATTATAGAGGATAGGATAGGATAGAGGATAGGATAGGATAGAGGATAGGATAGGATAGAGGATAGGATAAGATAAAGGATAGGATAGGATAGAGGATAAGAGAGGATAGGATATAATAGAGTATAGGATAGGATAGAGGATAGGATAGGATAGAGGGTAGGGTATAATTTGGATAGGATACAGGATAGCATAGGATAGAGTATAGGATAGGATAGAGAATAGGATAGGATAGAGGATATTATAGGATAGAGGATAGGATAGGATAGAGGATACGATATGATAGAGGATAGGAAAGAGGATAGGGGATTCGATAGGATAGAGGATAGGATAGGGTAGAGGATAGGATAGGATAGAGGATAGGATAGGATAGAGGATATAATAGGATAGAGGATAGGATAGGATAGAGGATAGGATAGGATAGAGGATAGGATAAGATAGGATAGGATATAATAGAGTATACGATAGGATAGAGGATAGGATAGGATAGAGGGTAGGGTATAATTTGGATAGGATACAGGATAGCATAGGATAGAGTATAGGATAGGATAGAGAATAGGATGGGATAGAGGATATTATAGGATAGAGGATAGGATAGGATAGAGGATACGATATGATAGAGGATAGGAAAGAGGATAGGGGATCCGATAGGATAGAGGATAGGATAGGATAGGATAGGATAGAGGATAGAGGATAGGATAGGATAGAGGACAGGATAGGATAGAGGATAGGATAGGATAGAGGATAGGATAGGATAGAGGATAGGATAGGATAGAGGATAGGATCTGATAGAGGATAGGATAGGATAGGATAGAGGATAGGATAGGATAGAGGATAGGATATAGGATAGGATAGGATAGAGGATAGGATAGAGGATAGGATAGGATAGAGGATAGGATAGGATAGAGGATAGGTTAGAATAGAGAATAGGATAGGATAGAGGATAGGATAGGTTAGAGGATAGGATAGGATAGACGATAGGATAGGATAGAGGATAGGATAGGATAGAGGATAGGATAGGATAGAGGATAGGATAGGATAGAGGAAACGATATTATAGAGGATAGGATAGGATAGAGGATAGGATAGGATAGAGGAAACGATATTATAGAGGATAGGATATGATAGAGGATAGGATAGGATAGAGGATAGGATAGGATAGAGGATAGGATAGGATAGAGGATAGGATAGGATAGAGGATAGGATAGGATAGAGGATAGGATAGGATAGAGGATAGGATAGGATAGAGGATAGGATAGGATAGAGGATAGGATAGGATAGAGGATAGGATAGGATAGAGGAAAAGGTATTATAGAGGATAGGATAGGATAGAGGATGGGATAGGATAGAGGATAGGATACGATAGAGGATAGGATAGGATAGAGGATAGGATAGGATTGAGGATAGGATAGGATAGAGGATAGGATAGGATAGTGGATAGGATAGGATAGAGCATATGAGAGGATTCAGGATAGGATAGAGAATATTATAGGATAGAGGATAGGATAGGATAGAGGAAACGATATTATAGAGGATAGGATAGGATAGAGGATAGGATAGGATAGAGGATAGGATAGGATAGAGGATAGGATAGGATAGAGGATAGGATATGATAGAGGATAGGATAGGATAGAGGATAGGATAGGATAGAGGATAGGATAGGATAGAGGATAGGATAGGATAGAGGAAAAGATATTATAGAGGATAGGATAGGATAAAGGATAGGATAGGATAGAGGATAGGATAGGATAGAGGATAGGATAGGATAGAGGATAGGATAGGATAGAGGATAGGATAGGATAGAGGATAGGTTAGAATAGAGGATAGGATAGAGGATAGGATAGGATAGAGGATAGGATAGGATAGAGGATAGGATAGGATAGAGGATAGGATAGGATAGAGGATAGGAGAGGATTCAGGATAGGATGGAGAATATTATAGGATAGAGGATAGGATAGGATAGAGGAAACGATATTATAGAGGATAGGATAGAGGATAGGATAGGATAGAGGATAGGATAGGATAGAGGATAGGATAGGATAGAGGATAGGATAGGATAGAGGATAGGATAGGATAGAGGATAGGATAGGATAGAGGATAGGATAGGATAGAGGATAGGATAGGATAGAGGATAGGATAGGATAGAGGATAGGATAGGATAGAGGATAGGATAGGATAGAGGATCGGATAGGATAGAGGATAGGATAGGATAGAGGATAGGATAGGATAGAGGATAGGATAGAGGATAGGATAGGATAGAGGATAGGATAGGATAGAGGATAGGATAGGATAGAGGAGAGATAGGATAGAGGATAGGATAGGATAGAGGATAGGATAGGATAGAGGATAGGATAGGATAGAGGATAGGATAGGATAGAGGATAGGGTGGATAGAGGATAGGATAGGATAGAGGATAGGATAGGATAGAGGATAGGATAGGATAGAGGATAGGATAGGATAGAGGATAGGATAGGATAGAGGATAGGATAGGATAGAGGATAGGATAGGATAGAGGATAGGATAGGATAGAGGATAGGATAGGATAGAGGATAGGATAGGATAGAGGATAGGATAGGATAGAGGATAGGATAGGATAGAGGATAGAATAGGATAGAGGATAGGATAGGATAGAGGATAGGATAGGATAGAGGATAGGATAGGATAGGATAGGATAGAGGATAGGATAGGATAGAGGATAGGATATAGGATAGGATAGGATAGAGGATAGGATAGAGGATAGGATAGGATAGAGAATAGGATAGGATAGAGGATAGGTTAGAATAGAGGATAGGATAGGATAGAGGATAGGATAGGTTAGAGGATAGGATAGGATAGACGATAGGATAGGATAGAGGATAGGATAGGATAGAGGATAGGATAGGATAGAGGATAGGATAGGATAGAGGAAACGATATTATAGAGGATAGGATAGGATAGAGGATTCGATAGGATAGAGGATAGGATAGGATAGAGGATAGGATAGGATAGAGGATAGGATAGGATAGAGGATAGGATAGGATAGAGGATAGGATAGGATAGAGGAAAAGATATTATAGAGGATAGGATAGGATAGAGGATGGGATAGGATAGAGGATAGGATACGATAGAGGATAGAATAGGATAGAGCATAGGATAGGATTGAGGATAGGATAGGATAGAGGATAGGATAGGATAGTGGATAGGATAGGATAGAGCATAGGAGAGGATTCAGGATAGGATAGAGAATATTATAGGATAGAGGATAGGATAGGATAGAGGAAACGATATTATAGAGGATAGGATAGGATAGAGGATAGGATAGGATAGAGGATAGGATAGGATAGAGGATAGGATAAGATAAAGGATAGGATAGGATAGAGGATAAGAGAGGATAGGATATAATAGAGTATAGGATAGGATAGAGGATAGGATAGGATAGAGGGTAGGGTACAATTTGGATAGGATACAGGATAGCATAGGATAGAGTATAGGATAGGATAGAGAATAGGATAGGATAGAGGATATTATAGGATAGAGGATAGGATAGGATAGAGGATACGATATGATAGAGGATAGGAAAGAGGATAGGGGATTCGATAGGATAGAGGATAGGATAGGATAGAGGATAGGTTAGAATAGAGGATAGGATAGAGGATAGGATAGGATAGAGGATAGGATAGGGTAGAGGATAGGATAGGATAGAGGATAGGATAGGATAGAGGATATAATAGGATAGAGGATAGGATAGGATAGAGGATAGGATAGGATAGAGGATAGGATAAGATAGGATAGGATATAATAGAGTATACGATAGGATAGAGGATAGGATAGGATAGAGGGTAGGGTATAATTTGGATAGGATACAGGATAGCATAGGATAGAGTATAGGATAGGATAGAGAATAGGATGGGATAGAGGATATTATAGGATAGAGGATAGGATAGGATAGAGGATAGGATAGGATAGAGGATAGGATAGGATAGAGGATAGGTTAGAATAGAGGATAGGATAGAGGATAGGATAGGATAGAGGATAGGATAGGATAGAGGATAGGATAGGATAGAGGATAGGATAGGATAGAGGATAGGAGAGGATTCAGGATAGGATGGAGAATATTATAGGATAGAGGATAGGATAGGATAGAGGAAACGATATTATAGAGGATAGGATAGAGGATAGGATAGGATAGAGGATAGGATAGGATAGAGGATAGGATAGGATAGAGGATAGGATAGGA